>NC_056741.1:1528814849-1528907349 GCF_019279795.1 Protopterus annectens | reverse complement strand
GCCCAAGTATGGGTGGTTTTGGTGGACGTTCAGGAAGGGATGGGTGGTGTGCTGTGAAGGAGATGATGGGTATTCAATTATGTATCCAGGTGTGTTGGGGTTGGATGGCTCAGTTCAGGCCAGACCATTATGTGGGTATGTGCCGGTAATGTTTCTGTACATGTGTGTTGCACTTTTTAATGTTCATATGTTTGTGGGATTGCATTGCGGATGTGAATATTTGTTCTTTGGTTATCTTCTTGATTCACCCACTGCTCCCTCGTACACCTCCAGTTCACCTATTGTGCATCCAACCTAGTCTCCCCTTGTGAATTATTACATTACCTGTCAACCCCACCACCATATTCCACAGACACCATCCATCCCTTCTCTAGTTGATGGCCCATGGCACAGTCAACAGAGCACATTGCGTACACTACATATCTCTGGTCCCAATATGGTTGTGAGGACTACCCTAGCATTTCTGATCATCCACATGCTGTACCTCATGCACATAGGTAAATGCAAATACTTATCTTTCATGACATGATAGGTAGACCCGGGTAATGCCTGTTCATCTATGGGCCATCCTGAAAAGGACAACTTGGACCACGAATGGGCCGATATTAGGTGAATGCTCTGACCATTGGTAGGGTTGCCACCTTTTCATATGACCAGGATGGGACATTTTCAGGACACACATCAGAGTTTACAGACCAACACATACCCATGGTCAATACAAAGGATAGTACTTTAGTTTTATGCCTAAATATAAGCTTTTATTGTTGTAGTGGTGTAGTTGCTTATTCTGTTTCATTTACTTGCTTGTTCTGTTTCTTGTAACATTTAGGTATTTTATATACGGAAATAAGTATTGTATGGGACTATTACATAACATATGGGACATAATTGTGTCCTACAATCGCAGGACATTTGACATTTATAATGGTTTTGGTACGGACACAACTGCCTAGGGGGGACTGTCCCTCACAATGTAGGATAGGTGATAACCCTAAACATTGGGCTAGGCTTAGCAATTGGCAGCATGCTAACATGATGCATTTCGCTTCCACTTGGTATAACTATCGACACTACAATAGAATATGGGAATGGGGTTTTAAATATCATTTGTTCGAGGGATGGGGACTCAATATTCAGCTACGTGCCTTTGTGTTTACTTTTTATATTTGTGTTCGCAAAACTGTCTTGTATGCTTTGCATACATTTCAGTATCCACGGCCACTGACAGGAATTATTACTATTAGAGGCAGGCTGTACTAGTCAGCATTTTAGGTTGCGCGTATGTAGCTGACATGTTCACGCCTCCGTGCAGTGCTTGGACACGCCCCCTGCACTCTTGCACATTTCCTATGCATGTGGCTGTTATGGCAGCACTTCTTCATTACTATGCATTTGGTGCTGCTGCACTATCTCTATGCCGCATGGTCGGCGCAAGGCTAGCGCTGTCCTTGCGCCAAGCTTCATGAATCCCGGGGCATGCCATGCTGCATTACAAGTTTCCTGCCCCATTTTACACACTTCTTATTTACCTATGACTTGCCCAGCTTCTCTTGCTCATGTGAGTCTGTTGCTTCCTCTCGCATATCCGATGGGTGAAGCAATGTGGCCTAGATCTTGCAGAGTGTAGTTACATAAATAATAATATATATATATATATATATATATATATATATAAATATATATATATATATATATATATATATATATATATATATATATATATATATATAGATATATATATATATATATTAGCTGTATAAATGATGAAATATCCATATTACTTTGTACAAGATTCAGTTAACCCTAAGCTGTGAAGCAGTAGAAAGGAATGCGAATCCTCACATGCTTACCTCCCCAGTAGAACTACTGACCAATAATGCAGTCTTTTCATTGTCCCCAAGGGAAGGCAGATGGCAGACATACCATGACAATGATGTTAAAGTAGTCCCAAGCTGTAGCCTTCAGATGATAAAGTTTTCAGGGACTTGTCCAATTTTCCAAATGACCACTAGTTTATGCCTAAATCATTTATTTTTATTTTATTTTACATTTGTTTACTGGGAATGTCTGACTGGAGACAAATCATTGTCACTAATATCACAAGACAATGTAATCCACACACAATTCCAAACTACCAGCCACCAAGAAACTTTCACTTGTAGAATGCTGAGTCATTTTCCTGAATATTGCTTTTTCATAACAGAATGAATGTCTGAAATTTGAAAAAAAAAAAAAACTGCAGATTAAATGCCTAAAATCTGAAAAAAAAAACAGCAGTAAAAACTATCTGATGGGACATCCACTTGTAGTTTCAAACCTATGTCTTGTCCCGTGTTGTCTTACATATAATGACTCAACTTTCATTACTAAAATTTGTGACACACTGTTCAATAAGTATGCAAAATGTGTGAGACATGATCATACATGAAAAGCAAGACACAGTGGAATCAGTCATAGCAAGATCTGTAATATTTTTGGACTACAGAACAATATGAATAGGCGTCGATGTAGCATTTCAACATCACAGAACAGTGGGATTTCTGGGAGCTTGAATTGTTGACATATCTCATAATGTGACACTTGGGAGGACTGTTAATCATTAGAAAATATGAAAAAAGCAGGAAACTAAAGAAATCAGTAAAAATAAATATCTTTAGAAGTGTGTATACATCTGTATGGGCCTGTCCAGTATATTATCACCAGTGAAGTAAATTATAGTAAAATAACATCAGAAAACATGAAATCTTGGAAGAAGTACAACAAAACTACGAGCAGTAAAAATAATGCAGCTGTCGCAGCAGAGGCTTTGTAGAGTATACATGTTTTCTGTGTTTTCATCAAATTGCTATAAGTTGCACTTGTGCCGATGTGTTTTATCACATTGCTTTGTGAAACAAACAATCCTATTGATAGCTCATTCGATTAGCAGTATAAGCAAGCAATAATGCCCAACAGTGCATGTGTTAATGTGTAACTAATGCCCGCCCAGGGGTGTTGTGAGGCCCGATGCCGCAGGCTATTAATTTATTTATCTTTATTGGCCATGATAGTCGGACTGGGCAAAGCCCATTTTCAGCAGAGGCCATGGGAGAAAAACTCCATGAAAAGTATTTGTATTTACATTATACTTTTACAGTTTTAAAGATACAACTGTTGTGATACCAGCAATGAAGAAAGTAGTGTTTTCATTCATTTTTGTATCAGAAATATAGTATTACTTTTGCATATTATAAGTCTATGAGGTATTTATTTCACTAGAAAATAGTCTAGATGTAATTTATTAAGACACAAAACCTTAGCGGTGAGTCATATACCTTGAAATTACTGTATCTTGTGAAATTAGTGTACATGTTAGCACCGATGGGGAGACAGCAAGAGCAGGAATGGTAGATGTAGTAAGATGTAAAATAAGTTAGTCAAGATATTTGTTTTGTGCAGGAGACATTTGTGGAAGATTATAGGAAGGATAGCATGGTAAAATGAGTCACAGAAAGCTGAGAAGGATAAATGAGCGGGGACATATTGTTAGGGGAAATATATGAAAAAACTTCATTAACAGAGGAAAGGAGAAAAGAGGATGAAAGACAAGTAATGAGAAACACACATTTCAGATGAGAGATTCAAACTGTTGAAGAGCAAAAGCATGGACATGACTGAGCAATGTAATATTTTGAAGTGAGGGAGTTTTCCAGTCATATTATATGTGGATGGATGACATTCCAGAGCTTGGAGACATAACAAGAGTACAGTGAGTCCCCTGCTTAGTTGTTAGACTTACTTAGAATTAACAGGAAGCTTTGTCCCGAGCTAAGATTCCTTGTGGGAGAGTAAGACTGAAGGATATTTTATAGTACAGGGCATTTTGATATGACAGTAAATTAGTTTGTATGCAGTAACTCGTTATGAGTATGTTAGGTAATTATCTAGTTTGAGCCAGTTAAGCTGTTTTTATGGATACCAATGGAGGGTTCCTTATGGGGCACTGGTAGCAAATTTTGCAATCTTGTTATAACCAAAGTCTAGCTTGGATTTAAGTGTTGTGCTTCTGTTTATTAAAATGGGGGGGGGGGGCATATAGGAGGGTTGGAAGTAAATAGGTTGAGGCTAGAGTTTTTCTTGTTGTGTCAGTCATGTAGTGTCTGGCCCTATAAAAGAATCCTAGCTTTTGTTCAGTCTTTCTGATAGTTTGTAATATATGTTGCTCAGATTTTAGGTTGTTATCTGTTACAATACTCAATAGTTAAGTGCTGGTTATTATTTCAATTTTGGTATTATTTGATGATGTAATTGTGAATGATTGTTTGTAGTTTTAATATACTTTAATCACGAAGATCATAAGCTTAGATGTTTTTGGATAAAGGAACAAGTTTGAATTTTTTACCCAGTTTTTGATAGAAAAGAGGGAAGCCTGGATGATTTTATTGAGATGTGTAGTGCTGGGGCTGCACATATTAATGTTAAATCATGTTTGTGGCATTATGGAGATTATTTATGAAATATGAACCTAAGATGCCGAAAAGGAATGGTCCTCATATGGAAACTTGTGGGAATCCTCTGGTAACTGGTAAAAATGGTAAGTAATCGTGTTGCCCTTTAACTACTTGTTTACTTCCAGGTAAGTAACTAAGGAACCATGAAAAGGTGGCATGATAGATCAGACAGAAGAGAGTTCATTCAGTAAATATTGGTCTGATACCATGTAAAATGCTTTTGGCAGTTCTGAAGCAATGGTGGACAATAGTCTACAGTTGCTCTTGTGCTGGATTATAGTATTAGAGAAATGCAGGAGAGCAGTTGGAAAGAAAGTTATTTAAATTAAATTGCTGAATGAGCTGTGTGTGGATCCATTTTACAGGGATTATTGATGTAGCTTGGGGGATGGAGAAAATAGTAATAGGTTTATAGTAACTGAAGTCTATTGACGTGCCTCCATGGTAGACATATTTTTCAGATATGGCCCTATTTGATATTAACCTATTTATTAAGATGGAGACAGGGAAAGCTATAGCATTTATAGCCAATTTTACATACTTGTAAGGAAGTTGGTCCGCTGTTAAGAAGGTCAACTTTAATGTTGACAGGAAATTTTTCACTGAGAAAGATGGAATTTTTGATGGTGGAGTTTGGAACAGAGTTAAAAGTCAAAGAAGTCTTGCCACATTATTATGCCTTTCAGTATATAGGCCCTCTGCAATGAGTGTATCATGCCCAGCAGCAATATATGCAATTGTTTTTAGTTCATTTTTACAGTCCTTGCATTTGTCTGTTTATCCCATCTTTTCAATAGATTTTGTAAACCAACATGTCTGTAGTCCACTATCCTGGGCTGCCATTATTAGCTCTTCATATTTTGGTTTTAAGTCACCTTTCCTTTAACCATTCCTGCATTAAATTGTGGTCAATATTATATTGTTCCAGGAAATAGCTGCATTTAACACAATATTTATGGATATTCCACATGTCAACATTATGTTGTTCCAGGAAATAGCTGCACTTGCCACTATATTTATGGATATTCCACATGTCAACATTATGTTGTTCCAGGAAATAGCTACACTTGCCACTATATTTATGGATATTCCTTATGTCAACATTATGTTGTTCCAGGAAATAGCTGCACTTGCCACTATATTATAGCAATAACCCACACCTGGGTATGGGTAATGCTGGATTTATCCACGGTTGGCGTGGTTTGGTCCCGAGGGCGAAGCCCGAGGGACCAAACAAAGCCAACCGTGGGTAATACAGCATTACCCACCAGAAGTGGGTTATTGCTATCATGACATTATTTAAGAAAAGAAACTATTACTTTTCTTAAATAATGGCATAATAATGCCTGTTTACTGCCCTTCCGCAGATGTCTGGCATCAGCAGTTCTGATGTACTGTGCGCCTGCGCAGTACATCAGAGCTGTGGGCAAAAGCAACGGAGAAAGCAAGATCTCTGTTGCTTTTTTTTTTTTTTTGCTGTTTCGCTATGTTAAATGGTGAGATCTGATCATAAACTAATCTCACTGGAAATCCACATCCCGCCCCCACCCCAAACAAAAAAGACCACAGTGAAGAACTTCTCTAAAGCAAACTTCACACTACTCAAGACTGGTGGGTTATCCTTCAAGGCCCCTGAGCCAGTGGAAACCACAACCCAAGCTGCAGAAGCCCTTACAAATGCCTTCTATGAACACCTCCAGAACTGCATGGATCAGGCAATCCCAAATAAAACCAAGACTCTTTCCACAAAGGGCAAACGTCCAGTCTGGTGGACCCCAGCCATTAACAAACTTTACAATAAGAAGAGAAAGCTATTACATGATAGAACAAAATCCATAAAAGGGAAGTCACCCCTGATCATTATTAGTAAAAAAATACGAGCACTCATAAAATCAACTAAGGACAATTTTGAGAGAAAAATTGCCATGGATTCAAAGGGCAGTCATAAGGCCTTTTTCAGCTATGTTAGGAACCTGGGTGGAAACTCCCAGATATGCTCAGAATTAGTCCAAAATGATACAAAAATCACTGAACCCACAGACATTGCCAACATACTGGCAGACAGGTTCAGTGCAAACTTCACCCCCCTCTCCCCCCATAAAGGAGAGATAACTATCCCAGCAGTGTAGCCTCCCAGACATCTCAAATGCAGGTGAAAGCTGCTCTCTCTAAAAGCTAAAAACACAGCATCAATGGGACCGGATGGTGTCCCCGGCTGTGTGCTACATGAGCTAAATGAGGAATTAAACCCGCACATAAAGCAGCTGTTTAATCTCAGCCTTACCACAGGATACGTGCCCAAGGAGTGGCGTACGGCAACTGTGGTCCCGCTCCACAAAGGCGGTGCCTCTACGGACCCTGGTAATTACCGCCCCATAAGCTTAACAAGTCTAGTCTGCAAAGCTATGGAGAGGATCATAATGGAGCTCATAAACAAAGATATAGGGACTTGCAGACATTGGACCCGACCCAGTTTCAACTTTCAAGGGGAGATCATGCCTTTTGAACATGGTCAACTTCTTCGAAACAGTCACCGAGGCCATTGATGAGGGAAAGGCAGTCCATACAGCCTACCTTGACCTTGCAAAGGCTTTCAGCACAATACCCCACTCGGGTATTGTAGAAAAACTTACCAGCTTAAATGTAAACCCATATGTCACAAGATGGGTTGCAAACTGGCTTAAGGACAGAACCCACAGGGTTAGAGTTGCTGGCGCTATGTCAGACTCCAAGCCGGTCACAAGTGGTGTCCCACAGGGCTCGGTCCTTGGCCCCCTATTGTTCGGCATCTACTTCTCAGAAGTACAGGCCAACATGGAAGGACTTTGGCTGACAAAGTTTGCAGACGACTGCAAACTGGGCGCCATAGTGGAAAGTGCAATGGACACGGATATCCTTCAGAAGGGACTCACGGAAACAGATAGCTGGTGCCAGAGCCATGGCCTGAAGTTAAACACCAAAAAATGTATAGTCATACCCTTCGGGAAAAACAAGGTAACCCCAAGCTACTATATAGGTGGCAATCCACTGAGCACAGAAGAGGTTATCAGGGACCTGGGGACCTAGGTTGACAGTGGCCTTTCTTTTGACACTCACATTGCTAAAGTGGTTAGAAAGACCTTCTACATTGCCCACCTGATCATGAAGGGATTCACATCCAGATCTAGTGGGGTCATTGTTCCCCTGTACTCTTCACTTATCAGACCAATGATCGAGTACAATGCCCCATTCGGGATGTATCTCACCCGACATCTGCAGCAATTGGAGAGACCCCAAAATTTCCTCACCAAAAGGATAAAGGGACTCCAAAATCTGTCATATGCTGCCAGATTGAAGAAACTCCAGCTCTATTCAGTCGCATACCATCTGCTCAGAGGTGACATGTGCCTGACATACAAGGCCATGTCCAACCCGGAATTAATGGACATGCTCCACCTCAAAAAATCCAAATCCATCAAAACCACTAGAGCAAGCGACTTAAACCTTAGCACGGACATAAATAGGACGTGCTGGAGGGATAGATTTATCACTCAGAGACTCCCTATGCTGTGGAATAAAATCCCGGTCCATGTGAAGCAGCACCTCGCTGGCTCTGTTCAAGAGAAATCTTGACCTGTGGATGGGAGATCGTAGGTTTACCCCGGGAATCATCTCTGTGTCACTGCTGGACAGAGGCATAACAAACTAATGGGCACAGTATTTTTTCATATAAGGTGTGGCGTAAGCCACAAACATTTGGGCTAGGCTTATAAATGCCTTAGGGCAAATAGCCTAGTATAAACCTATGAACCTATGAACCTATGAACATAGCGAGACAGCTTTAAAATAAGCAACGGAGATGTCCGTTGCTTATTTTAAAACTGTCTCGCTATGTTAAACCCATTTAACATAGCGAAACAGTAAAAAAAGCAACGGAGATCTTGCTTTCTCCATTGCTTTTTTTTAAAAACCTGTCTCGCTATGTTAAATGGGTTTAGCATAGCAAGACAGCTTTAAAATAAGCAACGGAGAGATTTTGTTCAGTGAAAGCGCTTACGTACAATAAACAGTTGGATATTCCATTGCCTGCTCATTTTCTTTTCTTGCTTGGGTTTTAAAACCCAGACAAATCGCAGAACTTTCAAAATCAGACATCAGACACTTGACTGCCCAGCAAGGCAAGGCTCTTTATCCACCCCTCACCAACCAAGCAACTAAGCAGCTCACCCTACTATTCAGGCATGAACAAAGGGCAACTTCAGGTGTACTCTCCAGTCCAGCTGGTGAATCTGGGTATCCTGAGGCAATGTTACAACTGCCTCATGTACACAGACAGCCCTCTCATCCTACCACAAAACACTAACATATGTGAGAGATGCAATTATACAGCCAAATTGGAGGCAAAGGTATCTCCACCCAAGACTGGAACAGTCATGTGGAGAAGGTTAACACTTGCACCACACCTCCAGCCTCACATAGACCTACTAAACCAACACTGGCAAAAATTACACATAAATACATGAAATCATACTTGGAGGCGCTAAATAAAAACCCGCAAAAGCATCAGAGAGCTCCAAAGCAGACACCCACAAAACCTGCACCTCCTTTCACAAACCAGACAACACATAAAACACAAAATCAATGTGCCGCACAATCACAGCCCTTAAGGCAAAATAACATACCTAACACACTAGGAATAGGTGACTCAATAGTCAGGCACACTGACGCCCCACTCACTAGGCTGGACAAGGAGAAGGTTACTGTTACCTGCCTGTCGGGAGCCAGAATCTGCCACATAACACAAGCACTCAGGTCACTCCAGAACAAGTACAAATATGACTCTGTCATTGCTCATGTTGGTGTGAATGACCTCAGCTGTACCTCCCTGGACTACTTGAAAAGAGACATAGAAGAGCTCTCTGATCAAGTAGCCCAGGTGGGTATGACCCTGACCCTGAGTAGCATCCTGCCATCACCAAGAATGACACCTCAGTATAAAGAAAAAATGATCAATTTCAACAATTGGCTAAGCTTCTGGTGTCATTCAAAGGGGAGCCAGTGTCTGTCAGCCTGTGATGACATGCTCGACAAGCCACATTGCTTCAAAAGAGATGGCTTGCACCTGTCACCCCTTGGCTTTTGAATACTGGCCAAGGCTCTTGCTGCCCCCATCGTGCCTTTTTTAGGCAAGGCTCAAAATTCAAACCCACCTCCGTAAACAGCACAAGTAAAAAAATGAGGGTTATGCTATTCAACGCCAGGAGTTTAAATCTCAAAATGCATGCACTTGACGCACTCTTAAATATGGAGAGCATTGACATCTGTGCAGTAACTGAAACCTGGTTCAAGGCTGCAGAGAGCACTCCAGCACTACTGGGCTACAACTCATACCACACATTTCAGCCACAGAACATGGATGGAAACACAAAAGGAGGGGGTGTATCCATATTCATCAAGGATACCCACACCTCCAAGTTAGTGGCACAGCACAATACCTCTGAGATCATCCATGTGCAACTAACATTGGGCAAATCTACAATGCAAATTGTGGCCTGCTACAGATCACCCTCCATGACCCAGGACGACCACTTCGCCTTTCTGGAGACACTGGAAAACATGAAGGTCCTACAGAACACCCTGATCTTGGGAGATTTCAATTACCCTACCAGACAACACATAAAACACAAAATCAATGTGCCGCACAATCACAGCCCTTAAGGCAAAATAACATACCTAACACACTAGGAATAGGTGACTCAATAGTCAGGCACACTGACGCCCCACTCATTAACTGGGAAAACTACTTGAGTACAAACTCCCAGGCTCAGCGCTTCCTGGAATTTATTAACTCAAATGCCCTGGATCAGCTGGTATACTCCCCTACCAGAGGCCACAACATGTTGGACCTGGTCATCACCAACATGGGTGACAGGTGCTCCGTACCGGAGGTCAACCCGTCACTGGTTAGATCAGACCATAAACTAATGACCCTGGATGTCCACACCCCTCCACCACCCTCAACCAAGGAAAACACAGTGAAAAACTTTTCTAAAGCAAACTTCACCTTACTTAAGTCAGAGGTGGTAAGTTTCACAGCCCCCATGCTAAAGGATAACACTGCCCAAAATGCAGTATCCTTTACAATTGCACTCTATGAGCACCTACAAGGATGCATGGATCGTGCCATCCCTAGCAAGACCAAGACTCACTCCCCTAAGAGAAGGAAACCAGTCTGGTGGACCCCTTCCATAAACAGGTTATACAACAAAAGGAGGAAACTAGTTCAGAAAAAAAGCAAATCCCTAGAAGGAAAGACATCCCTGATCAGTATCAGTAAGAAACTAAGGTCCCTCATAAAATCATCCAAGGCTAACTTTGAAAGAAAAATAGCCAAGGATTCAAGAGATAACCACAAAGCTTTCTTTAGCTATGTCAAGAATCTAAGTGGCAACTCACAGATATGCTCTGAGATAGTGCAAAATAGCACAAAATATACTGAACCTACTGATATTGCCAACATACTGGCAGATAGAGTCAGTGCAAACTTCACTACCCTCGCACCTTCACAAGGGCCCACAACAATACCAGAAAAGTGTTGCATCCCAGAAATCACAGGAGCACAGGTGAAAACAGCCCTTTCAAAAGCCAAAAATGCAGAATCAATGGGGCCAGATGGTGTCCCAGGCTGCGTCTTGCACGAACTACAGAACGAACTAACCCCCCACCTAAACACACTGTTCAACCTCAGCCTCTCCACAGGCTACATGCCCATAGAATGGCACACAGCAATGGTTATTCCGCTCCACAACTGACCCTGGTCACTATCACCCCATAAGCCTGACTAGCCTGGTCTGCAAGGCTATGGAGCACATCATCATGGAACTCATTATCAAAGACATTGGGAACCTCCAAACACTTGACCCGACCCAGTTCAGCTTTGTTATGGGCAGATCATGCCTACTAAAGTCTGGTTGACTTCTTTGAGACAGTTACCAAGGCCATAGATGAGGGAAAAGTGGTTCACACAGCCTACCTTGATCTTGCCAAGGTATTTGACACCATTCCTCACTCGGGTATTATAGAAAAACTCACCAGCCTGAACATAAACCCCTACGTCACAAGATGGGTTGCCAACTGGCTTACAGACAGAACTCACATGGTAAGAATAGCGGGCTCCAGGTCTGACTCTAAACCAGTCACAAGTGGTGTCCCGCAAGGCTTGGTTCTGGGACCCCTACTGTTCGGCATATATTTCTCAGAAGTACAGACAAACACAGGAGGACTATGGCTAACCATGTTCACTGACAACTGCAAACTGGGAGCCATAACTGACTCCCCGGCTGACACAAACATCCTCCAAAAAGGCCTTACTGAGACAGACACCTGGTGTCAAAGTCATGGCCTCAAGCTAAATGCCAAAAATACATAGTCATCCCATTTGGGAAAAACAAAACACCAACGAATTACCACATAGGTGGCAACCCCCTTAATACAGAAGAGGTAATAAGAGATCTGGGAACCCAGGTAGATAGAAATCTCTCCTTTGGCAATCATATTGCCAAAGTAGTTAGGAAATCTTTCTATGTGGCCCATCTAATTACTAAGGGGTTCGCATCTAGAAATAAAGAGGTTATAGTGCCCCTCTACTCGTCACTCATCAGACCCATCATAGAGTACAATGCCCCATTTGGGATGTACCTCACAAGACACTTCCAACAGCTTGAAAGACCAGAAAAGCACCTCACCAAGAGGATTACTGGCCTCAAATATATGTGCTATGCAACCCAACTGAAAAAACTCCGGCTGTACTCAGTGGCATATCGCTTACTCAGAGGTGATCTCTGCCTGACTTACAAAGCCATGTCCAACTCAGAACTGATGGACATGCTCCACCTAAAGAAATCCAAGTCACTGCGAGCCACATGCTCTAGTGAGCTAAACCTCACCACAACAATAAATAGAACATGCTGGAGGGATAGATTCCTGTCACAGAGACTCCCCATGCTTTGGAACAAAATTCCTAACTACATTAGGCAGATCCCCTCACTAACACTCTTCAAGAGAAGCCTTGATGAGTGGATGGGTAACAGAAAATACACCCCTGGGATCACTTCATTGGCTCTGCTTGACAGAGGCTCAGTTAATTAATCAATGGGGTGGCGAAAGCCGACACACTCTGGCTAGGCTTATAAATGCCCCCGGGCAGATAGCCTAGTACCTACCTATGAACCTATGAACCTATCCCTATTTTGGAGTCTTTCCTCCATTTTGTTTTTTTTTTTTTTGATTGGCTCATATACCGGTATACGAGCCAATCAAAAAAATGGAGTTCTGTTCAATGCGGAACTGCTTGATGTTCTGCATTGAACAGAAGAGGGTCTGCTGTGCATGTTTTTGATTGGCTCGTATACCGGTATACGAGCCAGTCAAAAAGGGGAGCTCTGTTCAATGCAGAACTGCTTGATGTTCCGCATTGAACATGAGGGTCCACTGTGCAAGGTTTTGATTGGCTCGTATACCGGCATACGGGCCAATCAAAAATCCCCAAACATGGACCATTATTTTGCTCTTCAACTAAGCGCGGAAAGACCTTTTTTTTTTTTTTTTTTTGCTTCAGCCTAAGAGGACGAAATAATATGTACTGGTAGCAGCACATATTTTTTCGTCCTCTTTTACATACAAACAGTTATGGTAACCTTACCAATTACCCCATGTCAGAATCAAACCCTGCACCTTATGTTTCTAAGGTAAGTACCTTAACCATTACACCAACCTCCAACCCTGCAAGTTATCTATAGAAAGTTCCAGAAAATCTTCCTGTGAAATATTATTTTCAGATATATCCTTCCTCATCTGCTCCTCCTTCACATGGGAACCCTTTTTCCATGTCACTCTACAACATTACCTGTTTCAGAGTTGCCATTGTTTTCTGCTCCTTTCTGTGCTGTGAAACTTGAACTGGTCTTTCATACTGGTCTCCTACAGAAGGCTCTTGGACATTATCATGTTGGAAATCTTCACTGGCTTCTGCTCCACCTATTGCTCATTAACCTGGAAACAGAGAAAAGGAATAGTAGAAACAAAAGAGAAAAAATGAGCAAGAGAAAGTGTATCAGGATAGGTGTACGGTTGAAGCTATTACAGAGCTTGATTAATTGCCTACTTATTAGGGAAATGTTAAGGATGTTGCAATATTGCCTGTATTGGATTCTCAAATAATGGATAACTTCAGTTTCTATTTGTTTAACTTTTACGTTACTATTCGTCTTTTCCACATTTTCTCTTTTGTTTTTCTAAATTTTTATATTGCGAAAGGTTCCATGTCTGGGTACCTTTGCTGTATTTCTTTTCAAACATTTTTTGGAGCTGCATTCTTGTATTGATTAGTTTAGCTTTCTCCTTTGCATAAATGTTGCTCCATACCAGATCTCTTTTTCTTTTTCATGTCCATGGCTCTTTTTGAACCATTCTAAAACCTCTGTTTTGTTCTTTTTATTTTTGTACTTCCTCTCTCTTCTTTTTCCAGACAGCTCCTTTGTTATGTTTTTCATAAATTTGTTATATTAATAATACAAATTTGTATTTGAAGCTGTGATGCCCACCACTGTTACCAGTATGTGATGGCCGCAAATATGTGTCATCACCACTCTGGGGCAGTAATCAAGGAGCCTGAATCCTCACCACTGACACTTGAGAGGGATTTGTACTTAGAATACAAATGGATACACTCAGAATATCCAGATGTAGACCTCTCTGCATCAAGTACAATTTTCCTTAAGAGCACACAGGGAACACACTCAGCCTGGGGTCTGGATGTCTCTTTACCTGTCTCCCTCCAGGTCCACAATTAGACTCCCACTGGTACAGCTGTAGAGTTAGGTCCTTAGCCAAGTGCCCAAGCCAAGTCCTCCAGCACCCTCTCTGTAAACCCAGTGCTTCGTGTCCCTGCCCCAAGTAGCTGATACCCATATTCTTTAAGATTTAATTTTCACCAAACCACCAGTCTGACCGAACAATGTTCATTGTTTGGTCAGACTGGTAGTTTGGTACCTTGTCTGGGAAACTTTATACTTGGAGCTGGCTTACTGTCTAGTAAATGAATACACAGGGAACATTTTCCAAAGTGATCCATAGTTACAGAGATGTGGAAAAACGAGAGAGTTTAATACACAAAGTCTGAATAAGACTGAAAGTTCCATGTGGTTTCTTTCAATACAGTGGAGTTGTGAGAAACACAACACTGCTGAAAGGAATATACTTCTTAAGTTGGAGTCCCTGGGGAATTTCAGAGGTAGCGCAATTGCTATGATCCTTTTGGATACAAAGGGAGAAAATGAAACTGATTGGAGCTGGAATTCTGTAAGCTGACAAAAGAACTTGTCAACTCTAACCCTTTAATGAAAGCAATAAGAGCTTTATTTATTATCATTGTTATAATTATGACTGAACTAGAATAAATTAGGGGCACTGTTAATTGAGTCCAGAATGTGGGTGGAAAATAATTTTTACCAAAAATGTTTCTCATAGACCAAAGAGGCTGAAATTTTGAAGTGTATTAGAAATTTGTTTTCAAATCCCATCATTATTTAAAAATAAATTTTATAATTCACTGGGGTGGATAGAGTCGCATGTCCTATATGTAACATGGTAAGTTGATACAGCTAGTTTAACAAAGATTTTATTGTGTGCTCAGTATTGCTTAAAGTTTTGTAATTTCTGACTGAATTATTTATGGCAACCGTAGTCATATTATTTGTGTGTGTGTCTGCTGCCTAGTAGGTGTTCGTTCATTTATGATACTACAAGTTTCAAGACAAAGTACTAATAGAACAAAAACATCTGATGCAAAAAAAAATGTAACCTTTTCTTAAAAAAATATGAGTATTCCATTAAAATTAAGTGACATCTTTGAAATAATGACAAAATCTTAAAATAACATAAGCCCAACCTGTTACATTTGGCAGTATAATGTCAAAAGGTCAGACTGCTAGCTAAATGTTCTTTCAAACTGATAGCCTGACAATTCTGAAATGATGGTCCCCTTTGTGCAAAAAGTATTATAACTTTTTAACTATTAAGACTTTTTGTGTCTAATTGCAATATAGGAACGATTTAAAGACTAAATGACAAGAAAAACACTTCAGAGTCCACCTAATCGACTGTTTTGCATTGTAAGCCACTTGTATCTGCATTACTTTTTATCTGAAACTGCCTCAGCTTTTATAGCATTGTGCACGTGGTGCTTTTGGAAGCCATTCCATGGCCATTACACTAGCTGAGGCCTTTGAAAGGCTATACGCTTTAATGGTTTAATTCTGGCAATTATATTCAGTACAATAGTAGATTTATATTATTGATTGGAATGCTTTTTTGTCTGTTTAGCCTAATATTATACTTGCCAAAGAATGCATATGATATTTTGACTGTAGCTGTATAACCATATGTGCGCTAGTTTTCTACTGTAAATGAATGCATGGAATTAGTGCTACACACGGAGGGGTTTAAACAGGGGTTTAGCCTAATACAATACTTAAAGAATGCATATGATATTTTGACTGCAGCTGTATTACCATATGTGCACTAGTTTCCTACTGTAATTGAATGCACGGAATTAGTGCTACACACGGAGGGGTTTGAACAGCCTCTTTCTTTTTTTTTATATACATGTCTGCCTGTTTAATCTGAATCTTTTTAAAAATGCTTACTGCCTGATGTTTTACTCTGCTACATCTAGTTATTTGCTCATTAACTGCCCATATAAACTAGTGCGGAACCCTATTTATGTTGCTCTGCTCACTTGGAATGTTAATGTAAGTGTTTTAAATGTGTCTATAGATCATTCTAACTGAATAACTCTCGTCTTCCCTATAATTTATGTTATTTTCACTATAATTTAATAATTGTTTTAAGGTTTAGGGCTTGCACTAGAACAGAATAATTGCTTTAATGTTTATGGTAATGCGGTTTGCTTACTTGCTTATCTGATTGTGTCAGGAGTGGGGTTCTACAGTACTTACAAAGCTAGTATTCTAATGCGCTTAAAGGGCGTACCTGTTTTACTGCCTTTAGAAAGCTGCTGTATTAGGTGGTCCAGAGCATAGGGAAATGCACAAGCCAACATTACATTGTTTAAACTAGCTATACCAGCAATATTAATATGTGTATAATTTAATAATTTCCCTACCCAGTCTGTTACATGCTATAACATAGAACTACATTAGTCTTTTCTGCCCTTACTATCTGTAAGTAGCTACTACATGCAGAAATGTTTCTCATACTACAATTCCCGTACTGTTAGCCTCACTACTGTTTTTTTTGTCTTCTCCACATGTACCAGCTTTGTGTTCCTGCCTGTCCCTGCACTAGCCTACCTGAAGTGCCCTGCTTGGATGACAAAGAATTATAGTCCTGAATACTACCATAACCTATCTGCTCTCTGAGAGTCAATTTCTCTGAAAGAAAATCAGTGAAAGTATGTCCTGTAATGGTCCTTTTCTTTATTATTACTATATATATTAGAATACCGCTGTTAGAATAAGCAACCTTACCTAGCCAGCAGACACATCCCCTCCTTTCTAGCATTAACTTAACCTTTAGCTCCTCTAGTTTCAACTTAACCCTAGCTCCTTGTCCCCCCCCCCCAATTCCTAACCAGGATTTCAAACTCCATTACCCTAGCCTGATATCCCCCTTTGGGGATAATTTTTCTATCTCTCCTGCTGCCATTAAGTGTCCAGCCACCAGGTGGCACTATACTCTTAGCTTTCTGCCGCATTTATCCTTTTCCTCTCATTACCTGCTTTTACCTATTTGTGTGTCCAGCCTTTTTCTGCTTACTAACCTCTCTCTTTAATTATTGTCCCTCTAGATTTCATTTCATTCTGCACTCCTCTGACATCCCAAATCCATTCCTGAAAGCCTTTATACTTTACTCCACAACTCTACAAACTTACCTTCCGAATTCTCACTCATACTCATTGTTTTCCTTGTTACACAAAAAAGTTACAAAAACTAAGAAACTCCAAATAAGCACACCAATGTCTCTGAATGTTTTCAATATGTTAGGAAAACATTATTTACATCAAAAAAGGGTTCGTGATGTAAAGCACTTATTTATTTAATTATTCTTTTTATGTTTCATTTGAATTAATTTTTAAAGTATGTATTTCAGAAATATTGGCCAGTAATTGCTTTTAATTAATGTCAGCTGATGTTTTTAATAGTATTTAAAGATGGCAGTTTAAGGTTATTTGTATAGTTCTGAGGAAGTCTACTGATGTCAGTAGACGAAAAGCGCTTCAACTTGCATTAAAGTGTTTGTGTCATTCACTTGGAGTATCAAGATTGGATTTATTTGTGGATTCGGTGGACTCGACAGTCTTTTACCTGGTGTGTTTATTTGGAGTTTCATTGTTTTCCTTGACATTTCTTCTACTACCTGGCTCTACCCAGTCCGTTCGCCCTGCGGGCTCACTCTGCTCCCCTACCCTACCCCCAAATCTCACACACCCCCAGTCCTCCTACATTTATACCTCACAGGACACTCTCCTTCCACTAATTATCCAATTACCTCATTACATTCCCCTGAACATTAGATACATACACACCCATACTCTCACTACTCTTCATACTACTTGCCCTACTAAACTATCTCTCTCCTATCTAGCTCTTTAATCAACTCTATTTCTAATGTCACACTATCTTCCTTCCTACCATGCCTTCATCACACCAGCCTAAACTTACATACATGTTCCTCTTTCTTGCTGCAACACACATGCTACTCATACCATTTATGCTTATCTGGTATGAAAACTTACACTTCACTTGATCCCTCCATCCACTAAAACAAACATTACCTTTCAATCAACCTGCTGCCCACAGCCATGCTAACATCACCTCTACCTCAGCCTACCTCTCTCCAAAGTATCATAAGATAGCCCATATTACTTTCCAACAAGCCAGAAAATCACAATATATTCTCTGCAAACTCCATAAGCTCTCATTTACTTTTCAACAACACCCTCTACGTCATGGTGATATTCATCCCAACCCAGGACCTAACAACACCACCCTACTAAATCCCCACTATCCCCATCCTACCACCCAAATTACCTTAAAAAAACTGCAAACTCCCTACTCATAACTCATCTTAACATACAGAGCTTAAACAATAAAATTAGCCAACTTCATGCTCTACTTGACATACATTCATTTCATGTCCTATGTCTAACAGAAACCTGGCTCAAACCAGGAACAAAGGACAATGAAGTCATCCCACCAAGTTATAATATAATAAGATTAGACCGTACAACCAAAAAGGGTGGAGGGGTAGCAATTCTGTATAAATCTGAGCTACATGTGTCTTCAGTAGACTTACAAATACTTTTAGATAATAATGTAGAAATCCTTATCACTAAACTTCAACTTAGTACCAGCAAATCTGTTTACATAATTTGGTCCTACCTACCTCCATGCAATAACATCAACACCCTTGAAAATATTCTCTGCTGGCTCTCTTCTTCTCTCCCTCAAGAAACCATATTACTTGGTGACTTCAGTATAGACTGGAATTGCTGTACCTCTAACAAATCTTCAGTCCATATAAACCTGTATGGCTTCTCTCAAATTATCACCACCCCAACCAGAATCCACAAACCCAGTAGCAAAGAGAGTATCTTAGACTGGATACTAGTAAAAAAAAAATCCCCTAACTTATATAGCAGATACCCTTCCTGATGATATTAGTGACCACTTTCTTACTTATATAATTAGGCAAAATACCTTCTTCCTTAACCAAACCATCCTTAAAACTACACGAAACAAAAAAAACACTTTAATGCTGTAAATTTACAAGCTGAGCTACAAGCCTGTGACTGGTCTCCCTTAAAACAACTCTCCCTTGAGGAAGAAGTATCCTATTTTAACTTCAAATTCTTACAAATACTGGAATACCATGCCCCTAGTTGATCCATAAGAACCAGAAGTAAAGCTGCACCATGGCTCTCTAAAGAGACAAAACACAAAATCCTATTAAGAAATAAGATCTGGTCTAAATGGAGAAATACTAAAAACCCAACAGATCACCAGAACTACAAACACTGTAAAAATGCCACAAAAATCAATACTTTTTGATAAATAAAACTACTACTTTAAACTCCAAGACAAGCATCAACAAACCCCATAAACTTTCTGGACAGCTATTAATAGACTTTTACACCCAGGCCACTCCAAGACACCAGCCCCTTCAGGACTTTCCTTAAGCACTCCTAAGGAGATTGCTGACACCTTCAATACATTCTTTACAGAAATTGTACAATCTCTTGCTAATTCCTTACCTCATGTCAGCTCAACCCTTACATTCTCCATGATTAGCAAGCCCCCTAACTTTCAATTAAATCCAGTCCCTACATCCCTCATCTTCACCCTACCGACTAAACTTAAACCATGTACCCCATCAGCTGATCTCCTACCAGCTGAATACCTGCAAATTGAAGCTAAAGTAATTTCCTATCCTATTTCCATACTAATCAACAGAACCATTACTGAAGGTTTCAGCCCATCTGTCTGGAAAATCTCTCACATAATTCCACTTCATAAGGGTGGTAACTCAACCAAAATATCCAACTTTTGCCCCATAGCCCTACTCTCCCCCCTAGCCAAAATAATAGAAAAATGTATCCACCGCCACCTACTTGATCACCTTCTCCAAAATAACCTTCTATCTGACTGTCAGCATGGTTTTAGGCCTTTCCATAGTACTACTACTGCCCTACTATCCTTCTCTGACTGCATCAATAAGCATCGTAACAACAACAGGCTCTCCACTGCACTCTTCAGAGACCCGTCAAAAGCCTTTGATATGGTGAACCATCAATTACTACTAGACATACTAAAACAACTCTCACTCAACTCACAGGCATTACGATGGTTCAAGTCCTACTTAGAAAACAGGCAGCAAGCTGTCCTCTGAGACAATAACCTTTCCACTCTTCTTCCTATTACTCTTGGGGTCCCACAAGGCTCCATCCTGAGACCTCTCCTTTTCTCTATTTTCATCAACGATCTAAAGCTAAATATTCCTCAAGCTACCTGCATACAATATGCAGATGATTCCACACTAGTGTGTTCTGCCACCTCACCTGCTGAGCTCCAAACCACTACCCAGACAGTATTTAACTCAGTTGAAAAATGGTTCTTGCAATGTTTCCTCCTACTAAACGCCAAAAAAAACTAAATTACTGATATTTACTCCCACAATAAAGTCCCCCCCCATTGATCTCACTGTTAAATCTAGCAATGGTACTGTAATTGCACCTGACCCAACCGCCAAACATTTAGGTGTAGCAATTGATCAAAATCTTAACTTTGACACACACATTAACACTACTATTAAAACTGTTAACAGAAAACTTGGCTCACTATATAGGATAAAATCCTTCCTTACACCCTGAAGCAAGAACCACCATCGTCCATACCCACCTGAGCTATACCCTCCTCTATGCTTCATCTATTTATACTAATCTTTCCACATCAAACCTAAACAAACTGGCAAATTCCTATAACAAAATTGCCTGATTTGCCACGGGCTTACCATATGGAACTCATCACTGTATAAATCTCAAACAGCTAGGATGGCTAGAACTCCAAAACCAGCTACTATTTCAACAACTTACTATTACCCATAAGATACTCTTTCATACCAATAATACTCCTATTCTCAGTAGCATAATCTCTCCATATAGAAATCTTACTAACCTTCGTTTGGCAAATAAATTACAAGTAACCATCCAGAAATCCCATAATAAAGCAGGAGACTCTATCTTCTCTAATTCCATGGGGAAGATTTGGAACAGACTCCCCAGCAACCTACAATGACTTTCATCATTACCACTCTTCAAGCATTAACTAAAATTACTCCTTAAAGCACAATGGCTATGCCCATGTACTAACCCTGACTAACACAAACTGTATAGCATACTGCTTTTTTGCCCTTCCAACAATCCCCTAGTGGGTTGATAAAGCCTCTTCTAAGTTAATATTCTAGTTTTCTTTTTGTATGAAACTTACCATGGTGCATTTTTGGAACCCTTCTCCTGCTCCTGGCACTTGCATTGTTAGTTTTGTATATATGCCAACTATGTTATATATGTGTAAGTTTCTGAACAGGCATAATAATTAGCTAGAGTCTTTCATCTCTTACCTACTCTTCTACAAAACAAATGTCAAACTATATACCTCAGATATTTGCTTCTAGAACTACTGTAGTGCCAAAACCTGCACACATGGTTTTCGTTTGATGCTAGTTTCTACTATGTTAGCCTACAGCAATATTGTATTTAATCACTTTCAGCATTATATGCCTTTACTGCTTTGATGCTAGTTTCTACCATGTTAGCCTACAGCATTACTGTATTAGTGTATTCAACATGTATTAGTTTATGTTGCTTTATTGCTTTTTATTCCTATTACATTAGTTTAATCTTGGAGCTTTTCTCCCCGGGCCTTTACTGAAAATGGACATGTATCCAGTTAGACTAGCCCGGTCAACAAATGTAAAATAAAATAAGTAAATAAATAAATTATTAGTTTTTGCTGCTGCTTCATCCTTGGGAGTATTCCAAGATTTAATTTTCACACACACACACACACACACACACACACACACACACACACACACACACACACACACACACACACACACACACACACACACACACACACACACACACACACACACACACACACACACACACACACACACACACACACACACACACACACACACACACACACACACACACACACACACACACACACACACACACACACACACACACACACACACACACACACACACACACACACACACACACACACACACACACACACCTGGGAGAGGTTTGTATAGATTACCCTCTCTACCAGCTTTGCCCAGACTGTAAGGTAGTTATCACTACCACCAGTTAGTTACTATAAGGCTCTTAAAAGGATATCCAGTTATACTGTGTAATAGGAATACTAATACAAATGGTAGTAGTTCACCAAGATGGCTAGGCCTTCTGGAGTGGCCCATACAGTATCACCAAACAAATATAAGTACTCTCCAAGGTTGGATACTTTCTACAAGGACCATCCACCATAAACGTTTTAAATATATTTAATAATAAATAAAAAAAGCACATGAAAATACTGAATATATATTCACAGTAAACCACAGAGTTCAGATCACAGGAAATATTGAAAAGAACACTGATGGACAGACTCAGACAAATAAAGAAAAACAGTATCTATTTATTTTATTTATTTACATTTGTTGACCGGGAGTGTCCGACTGGACGTAGGTCCATTTTCAGTGGAGGCCCAGGGAGAAAAGCTCCACAGTTAAAATAAACAGACAGTAGTTACTTTGGATTACATAGCGATTAACAATTTAACATAGCAATTACTTACAACATATTTACAGATGAAGAACTTAGTACATCAGACAACTAGAGTCTTTATCTGTGAAGTACATAACAGACATTAACAAATGTTACAATAAGAAGTTCCTGCTGTATATTAAGTACTAGGCTTATGAGCATCTGAGCTTGCTATAATCAAGGTAGTTAGTGGAGTGGAAAGAAAGGTAGTGGTTGGATGGGGTGGGTAATATTAGAGTGGGAGTTACAAGGCTATATCCAGCATGTTTTTAGGTGCGCTTTTAGTAAAGTTTTGAAGAGGGTGCATGATGTTATTGAGGTAATTGTGGGTGGGAGGGAGTTCCATAATTTGGCTATGGTGCAAGAGAATAGTGCTTCATGAGCAGAGTTATTGGCTTTAGTGATCTGCAAGTGATTTTTGTTGCTGGATCTTAGTGGTCTGGTGGTGCGATAGGGTTGGAGTAGATTCTGGAGGGATGGGTCATTTAGTGGATGGTTTACTAGTTTGTGGGTGAATGAGAGTTGATACCACTGAAGGAGGTGAGGGAGTTCAAGCCAGCCCAGTTCAGCAAGTGAGAGACAGTGGTGACTACGGTAGGATGCCCCTGTGGTGAATTTGGTGATTTTGTTGTAGCAGGTCTCTAGCTTGTTTAGATTGCATTGCCTTAGGTTGGTATATATTGGAGAGGCATAAAGTAGGGTGGAGATAAGGTGGGAATTTGCTATTGAAATCTTTGTTGCTTTGGTGAGAAGTTGCTTATTTCTGTATAACGTTCCTATTTTTTTGTGGACTTTTTTATGGTCATGGATATGTGAATGTCAAATTTTAGTTTATTGTCTATTTCCACTCCTAGCAATTTGGTGTGTTCAGTTGGGTATATAGTGGTGTTGTCTTTTGCTGTGATATTAAAGTGAGAGTTGTTTTGTGTATGTTTGGTGGGTTGGAAGATGAGTAGCTTAGTTTTGTTTGGGTTGAGTATTAATTGGGCATCGGATAACCAAGTTTCAAGAGGAAAAGGCTTCCTGTGTGTGCAGTTTGTGTAGGGACTGGGCTAAGCAGATGATGGTTGAGTCTTCTGCATATTGTATGAGTGTGCCATGTTTGTTGGCAAAGGCTAGATTATTGGTGTAAACAGAGAAGAGTAGGGGTCCAAGGATGGATCCTTGGGGAACCCCAATGGAGACAGGTAGTTGGGGAGATATGTCATTCTGCCATACAACGGATTGTTGGCGGTCAGACTGGTAACTCTGAAACCAGTTGGTGACTGATTGAGAGAAGGATAGGTTATTGAGGACAAGTGGGGGCTGGTGACTTCAAATCAAAGGGGGGCTGCAGAAGACAGCTGAATGGGTGGGGTCAAGGGGAAGGGGTGTGGCCAACCAGAAAGGGGAGGGGCTATGCTCAAAACTACAAAAACTAACTTTAATTAAATATGCTGCCCTGGGTGGCAAACCATCATTATGAGAGTCCAATCAAGACAAAAATAAGTGTAGAAGAATACAAATATTTCAATGCATTGGCTGCATGACAGCTTACTTAATATTTAGATGGAAACAAAAGGTTGTGAGGCATGAAAAAATAAATTACTTTTTAAATACATTACTGGAATGCCAGTCAAAATCAAGTACAAGCAAAACCAGAAGCACTCAACTCAAACCACTTCTCCTTGCACTGCAGTTCTAATTATAATTTATATTCAGCTTTATTAAAGTGCCAAGTAACATGCTGAAAGTAGAAATCTCTGTGATGCCCCACTTGTAAAAATGGTTCTTATCCAAAAGACCTGCTGCCTGACAACTATCTACTTGTTTCATGGGAAAACATGTAAGTAAAAATGAAAAGCAAACAAGAAACAAGCTCAAGATACATTGCTTAAAGGATTACTGCACAGGTTATGGACCACACATGATTGGCATTCTGTTTAGTTTACGGGAAGTCTGTAGAGATGACTGGAAGTTTCCAACAAGTGTAATGAGCTTTCTAAAATAATGGAATCCTGTCCTTTAATACCCAAGGCTTATACATTATCTAGTCAAGTATTCTCTGCATGGCAACAACAGAAAGGCTTTCAATGTTGGCAATTCTTTAACAGTATGCTTATTAAAGCTTATTTGCATCTTACGATCTCAGACAAGCTTACATTATGGTCATTAAAGCATTGCTACTTAAACACAGAGCAACAGGCACTTTGAGTAATAAGCATAAATCAACAGTAAAAAATATGACAGAAACCAGACCTTTCTGCAAAATCAAGGACAGATGAAAAGCCACTGTAGTACTTGTGTCTACCTTGCATGGGGGGGGGGGGGGACACACTGCTCATTTACACTGCATAACTACTCCTTGCCTTGCTTGGACACATCCAGAGTCAGTACATGGTGGAGTGGGGTGCAACAAGTATGTCACAATTTGAAATGTCTCTGGCTGACTGTGATGGCCCTGACACATGTGTCATACCTCTCAACCTCAGAGCAAGAAATCTGGACAAAGCCATACACAGAAGTGGGACAAATGCCCAAAAATAAGGACAATTTTTAAATATTGCTCTAATAAACTTAGAAAGATAATAGAATATATCTTGCAATAGTATGACTTTTCTGAAGGGTATAAAATCTGAAACTCAAATGTCTGTCATTATTTTCTAACTTCAGTCTTTAGTGATTTGTCACTAATTTGCCAAAAACACAATTTTATGAAAAATGGACCAAATGTGATGCAAAAATATAAAATAGCCACACAATACAGCTGGGAACCTGTCAAAGAAGGGACACTTTAATATTAGTACTGCTAACTTGAGCAGCTGACAAAATAAAAGAATCTACATGCATTTCAAGTAATCTATAACTTTGATTATTACAGTTATTTCTTAATTGTAAACCCTCCATGTTTTCTTCCAAAATTGCTATTTTGCGGAGGGATTATTAGGGGGAAAAGCAACATTTTAAGCCAAAATCGGAGACAGTTGAGAGGTTGGCTATGCCTAATTCTATAAAGCAACTTATTTGCATGTACCACTCAACCTGTTAATGCAGTAAATCTGAACAAGGCCAAATGTACTGGGGCAACATATAAACAGTACTAAAAATTGCTTTTGTATAAATTGAGACAGTTGATAGAATAACATTTCTTACTTTTGCATGCATTTTTCTGAAGGTTATGAAGTCTGAAACTCAGTGTATCATTATTTAGTGACTTAATTTCTAAATGATTTGCCAGAAAACTACAAATTGTATGAAGAACAAACCAAAAATAAGAAGCAAAAATCTATTCATTCTTTGAAAATCTGGACAGTTGGGAGGTATAGTTCAGCTGGGCCTGTCTGAGTTTGCTGCCCTTCCCCCCTGAGAAAATCACGGTTGAATGGAGCCTCTGCGGCCATTCCAATGAACCATTGCTTGGCTATTTCACTCCATTTACCATAAACACTAATGTGCATACTGCTTTACTTGTATGATGAGTTGGACTTCATTTGAAAGTTTTATTTTGTATTTTACAGCACAAACACTAAGTCATCTACTAAACAAAGCAATGCAGTCTCACAATGAAAACTTAGCATTAAAACTTCTCTGCCCTTGAAACTCACATTCATTGAAACAGCATTGAAACCCACATTCAAAGAAAATACATTTTGCCAGTGGCAGATAAAGATTAATTTTGGGCTGTTTTCAAATCATAGGCCCCTTGCATATGAAACATACATGTGCTCTTTGATACACCTTCCTCATTGTACTAAATTATATTCCTTGTACAATATATTACAGTTGTTAGAGGGCGTTTTAAATTTGTTTTGAACATTTTTCCAGTAAGCAATGAAAGAAAATGCATGCACCCATAATGACAAAACTGCCCAGTTCAGAACATTTATCATAAAAGTCTACTCAGACTTCCAGTCCACCATTATCAGTAAATATGCACAATTCTACAGTCCACCATTATCAGTAAATCAATTCTACAGTCCACCATTATCAGTAAATATGCACAATTCTACAGTCCACCATTATCAGTAAATATGCACAATTCTATAGTCCATTATCAGTAAATATGCACAATTCTACAGTCCATTATCAGTAAATATGCACTATCTCTGAAGAAGTAAAAGTCATCTAAATAATTCCACATTAAAGAAATCTGTAACTAATGAAGAGGTTGCTGCTAGCAAACACCTTTATATTTCATGGTTTCATTGAAAAATAAAGTGCCTGTTGCCCCTCAGGAATAAATTGCCTATATTACATTAAAAAATGATAAGCTAGTAATATTGCAAGAGGAAATGGATGGCAAACTGATAACGGACTCATAGTTAGTATTTTCACCAAGAAGAACATTCTCAATACAGCAGCATCTACTCCTTGTTGGAGTAGAACCCACAGCCTTCTGCATCAAAGGCAAGTACACAACTTGTTGCGCTATTAACAAAGTAAACCAACTTCACTTAAGCAGCACTAAACTTCTGTTCCCCTGCAGCTCTCAGCTCCTTGTAAAATCTACTCAATACTCAACTTCACAGCACAAGAAAACTGGAAAAAGCCAAAATGTATTGGTGGTCAAAAGCCCAAAAACCAGGGACACAAACATTGCTTGTATAATCTTGGAAAGTTGCTAGAACCATACATTTTACAGCCAAGCTCCCTGTGCAAAACAGAGCAACATACCACTACGCCAGATCAGCAGCTTTGTAAAAGAGGAAGACTGAAACTTAAATGGCTATCATTTAGTGAATTCAGTTCTCACCATAGCTGTCAACCTCTTAGTACAAAACACCTGGACAAACCCAGTAATGAGGGAATACAGCCTTCAAACATTCAGTGAATTCTGTTCTTGCCATAGCTGTCAACCTTAGCACAAAAAAACAGGACAAAGCCAATAATGAGGGAATACAGTCCCAAAAATAGGGACAAATTTCAAATATTCATCTTATAAACTTAGAAAATTGCTAGAATAAAAGGTTGTGTTACGGTTGTGTTACTATGTATTTTCTGAAGAACATGAAGTCTGAAATTCAAATGCCTGTCAATTTTACTGCTGACAGAATAAAAACAATTTTCAGCAGAGACCCAGGGAGAAATACTGCAGACACGTCTTTGTAAAATGACAAGGCACCAGAGCAACAAACACAGGGAGGAGATGCAGACTCCTCACAGAAGGCACCCCAGCCAAGAATCAAACCAGAAAACCTATAGCTGTGAGACAACAATACTACCACTGCACCATCAAATATGCAAGGACTTAAACATTCAGATTCCTGAAGTCTGAAATTCAAATGCCTGTCACTTTTATTTAACATTTGTTAATCAGGACAGTCTGACTTGGAACAAAAAAAAAAAAAATAGCAGAGGCCCAGGAAGAAATAATGCAGACATGTCTTTGTAACATGGGAGGACACAAAAGAACCCACACAAACACAGGGAGAAGATAAAGACCCCACAAAGAAGGCACCCCAGCCAAGAAGCAAACCTGAGAACCTGCAGCTCTGAGGCAACAATGCTACAACTGCCCCATCAAATATCAAGCATTGTGACATTTACAAACCACAGATATTATGAGGAACAGATCAAATAAAACATGAGGCAAAAATCTGCAGTTTTTGTTTTCACAAATGGTGGTGGGTAGGGAATTAAAGTCTTTAACACGTGCATACAAAGTACAGGGTTCAAGTCTGAGGTATTCCCACACACAAACACCTGTAGTAGCAAACCTCAAAAACTAAATATACTGCACTGGGTGCCAAACAGTTGTCATGAGAGTCCAATCAAGACAAAATGAAGTGTAGAAGAATAAAAATATTTCAATGCATTGGCTGCATGACAGCTTAATATCTAGATGGAAACAAAAAAGGTTGTGAGGCATGAAAAAATAAATTACTTTTTTTTAAATACATTAATGGAATGCCAGTCAAAATCAAGTATAAGAAAAACAAGCAGCACTCAACTCAAACCACTTCTTGCACTGCAGTTCTAATTATAATTTATATTCAGCTTTATTAAAGTAACAAGTAACATGCTGAAAGTAGAAATCTTTGATGCCCCCACTTGTAAAATGTTTCTTATCCAAAAGACCTGCTGCCTGACATCTACTTGTTTCATGGGGAAAACATGATCAAAGTAAAAAATGAAAAGCAAACAAGAAATAAGCTCAAGATACATTGCTTAAAAGGATTACCGTACCGGTTATAGACCACGCGATTGGCATTCGGTTTATGGTTAAAGCCTGCAGAGATGACTGTCTGTAAGTCTGCAAGTGTAATGAGACTCTTAAAATAATGTAATTCTGTCCTTTATTACACATACTGGCATATGCATTTCAATATCCAAGGCTTATACATTATCTAGTTAAATATTCTCTACATGGCAACAGAAAGGCTTTCAATGTTGGCAATTCTTTAACAGTATGCTTATTAAAGCTTACTTGCATCTTGCAATCTCAGCCAAGCTTACCTGATGGTCATTAAAGTATTGCTACTTAAACACAGAGCAACAGGCACTTTGAGTAATAAGCATAAATCAACAGTACAAAAAATATGACAGAAACCAGACCATTCTGCAAAAATCAAGGACAGATGAAAAGCCAGTCTAGTACTTGTGTCTACCTTGGATGGGTGGGATTCTCTACACATTTACATTGCATAACTACTCCTTGCCTTGCTTCGACACATCCAGAGTCACTACATGGGGGAGTGGGGTGTAACAAGTATGTCACAGTTTGAAATGTCTCTAGCTGACTTGTGATGGCCCTGACACATTTGTCATACCTCTCAACCTCAGAGCAAGAAATCTGGACAAAGCCATACAAAGAAATGGGACAAAGGCCCAAAAATAACGACAATTTTAAAATATCACTCTTATAACCTTAGAAAGCTAATAGAGGTCTTGCATTAGTATGAATTTTCTGAATGGTATGAAATCTGAAACTCAAATGTCTGTCATTATTTTCTAACTTCAGTCTTTAATTATTTGTCACTAATTTGCCAAAAACACAATTTTATGAAAAATAGACCAAAAATGTGATGTAAAATATAAAATAGCAACACAATACAGCTGGGAACCTGCCAAAGAAGGGACACTTTAATATTAGTACTGCTAACTTGAGCAGCTGACAAAATAAAATAATCTACATGCATTTCTGAAATAAAAGTAATCTGATTATTATAGTTATTTCTTAATTATAAACCCTTCATGTTTTCTTCCAAAATTGCTATTTTGCGGAGGGATCATTAGGGGAAGAGCAACATTTTGAGTCAAAATCAGGGACAGTTCAGAGGTTTGGCTATGCCTAATTCTATAAAGCAATTTATTTGCATGTACCTCTCAACCTGTTAATGTAATAAATCTGGACAAGGCCAGATATATTGGGGGAACATATAAACAGTACTAAAAATTGCTCTTGTATAAACTGGGACATAAATCTGGACAAAGCCAAATATATTGGGGGGAACATATAAACAGTACTAAAAAATGCTCTTCTATAAACTGGGACAGTTGATAGAACAGGTCTTACTTTAGCATGGATTTTTCTGAAGGTTATGAAGTCTGAAACTAGGTGTGTCATTATTTAGTGACTTAATTCCGAAATGATTTGCCAGAAAACCACAAATTTTTATGAGGAACAAATCAAAAATAAGAAGCAAAAAATCTATTCATTTTTTGAAAATCTGGACAGTTGGGAGGTATGGTTCAGCTGGGGCTGTCTAAGTTTGCCACCCTTCCCCCTCACAAAACCCTGGTCGAATGGAACCTCCCTGCAGCCATTCCAATGATCCATTAGTTTGCTATTTCACTCCATTTACCATAAACACTAATATGCATACTGATTTACTTCTATGATGATTTGAACTTCATTTGAAAGTTTTATTTTTGCATTTTACAGCACAAACACTAAGACATCTGCTAAACAAACTTGGCATTAAACCTTCTCTGCACTTGAAACTCACATTCACTGAAACAACATTAAAATCCACATTCAAAGAAAATACATTTTACTCGTGGCAGACAAAAATTAATTCTGGGCTGTTTTCAAATCATAGGCCCCTTGCATATGAAACACATGTGCTCTTTGATACACCTTCCCATTGCTTTGAACATTTTTTCCAGTAAACAATGAAACAAAACTGTCCAATTCAGAACATTTCCATCATAAAAGTCTACTCAAACTTCTACAGTCCACTATTATCAGTAAATATGCACAATTCTACAGTCCACCATTATCAGTAAATATGCACAATCTCTGAAGTAGTAAAAAAGTCATCTAAATAATTACACGTTAAATAAATCTGTAATGAAGAGGTTGGTGCTAGCAATCACCTTTATTTCATGGTTTCATCGAACAATAAAGTGTCTGATGCCCCTGTGGAATAAATTGCCTAAATTACATTAAAAATAAGCTAGTAATATTGCAATAGGAAATGGATGGCAAACTGATAACAGGCTCATAATTAGTATCTTAACTTTCAGTACGGCAGCATTCACCCCTTATGAGAGTAGAACCAACAACCTTCTGCATCAAAAGCAAGCACACAGCCTGCTGTGCTATTAGCAGTAAACTTCTCTTCCCCTGCAGCTCTCAGCTCCTTGTAAAATCTATTCAGTACTCAACTGCATCTCAACTTCGCAGCACAAGAAGTCTGGAAAAAGCCAAATTTATTGGGGTGGGTCAAAAGGGCAAAAACCAGGGACACATTAAACATTGCTTGTATAATCTTGGAAAGCTGCTAGAATAAAATGCTGTGTTACCACGGTACCACCATACATTTTACTGCCAAAGTCCCTGTGCAAAAAAGAGTCAGAACAACATACCACTATGCCATATCACCTGCTTTGTGAAAGAAAAATGCTGTGTTACCACCGTACATTTTACAGACAAGGTCCCTGTGCAAAACAGTCAAGAGCAACATACCACTACACCAAATCAGCTGTTTTGTGAACGAGAGGAAGACTGAAACTTAAATGGCTATCATTTAATGAATTCAGTTCTCACCATAGCTGTCAACCTCTTAGCACAAAACACCTGGACAAACCCAGTAATGAGGGAATACAGCCCTCAAACATATTCAGTGAATTCAGTTCTTGCCATAGCTGTCAACCTTAGCACAAAAAACCTGGACAAAGCCACTAACAGGGTATTACAGTCCCAAAATAAGGAAAAATTTCAAATAGTCACCTTATAAACTTAAAAAATTGCGATAATAAAAGGTTGTGTTACTATATATTTATTGCTAGAATAAAAAGTTGTTTTACTATGTATTTTCTGAAGACTATGAAGTCTGAAATTCAAATGCCTGTCAATTTTACTTGTGATGGAACAAAAACAATTTTCAGCAGAGGCCCAGGGAGAAATACTGTAGACACGTCTTTGTAAAATGGCAGGACACCAGAGCAAATCCACACAAACATAGAGATAAGATGCAGACTCTACAAAGAAGGCACCCCAGCCAAGAATCAAACCACAAATCCTATAGCTGTGACTCTGAGGCAACAATACCGACACTGCACCATCAAATATGTAAGAAATTAAACATTCAGAAACCTGAAGTCTGAAATTCAAATGCCTGTCAATTTTATTTAACATTTGTTAATCAGGACAGTCTGACTTGGAACAAAAAAACAATTTTCAGCAGAGGCCCAGGAAGAAATAATGCAGACATGTCTTTGTAACATGGGAGGACACAAACGCAAACCCACACAAACACAGGAAGAAGATACAGACCCCACAAAGAAGGAACCCCAGCCAAGAATCAAACCTGGGATCCTGCAACTGTGAGGCAACAATGCTACCAGTGCACCATCAAATAAAAGCAAACCCACACAAACACAGGGAGAAGATAAAAGACCCCACAAAGAAGGAACCCCAGCCAAGAATCAAACCTGAGAACCTGCAGCTGTGAGACAACAATGCTACTACTTCACCATCAAATATCAAGCATTGCAGCATTTACAAACCACAGATATTATGAGGAACAGATCAGATCAAATATGAGGCAAAAATCTGCAATTTTTTTACAAATGGTGGTGGGTAGGGAACTCAAGTCTTTAACACCTGCATACAGGGTACAGGGTTCAAGCCTGAGGTATTCCCTACCACACCACCTGGGGCATTTTCACACACACACACTGTAAAAGGAAAAGCACCATACATTCAAACTAACACACTTACCTGTTCTCCATAATAACCAACGTACATTAGATCCAAACCCTTCCCGCTAATACCCAAACGACCATGAGAGTAGATCCAAACCCTTTCCTGATGAGACTGGAGCTCCCATTCCTGACTGCTGGTGTTGCAGTCTGGCCACGATGTATACTCCCAGCGTGTCTGTGCACTTGAAAGCGCACAGACATCTCCTCGCGTTTCCCTAGCCGGACTGCCTTGAGCATGCGCATACAGTAGACCAGTAGTCTAGACTACTGCGCATGCACGAATTTTAAAACTTTTTTTTTCTTTTTCTTTTTAGTTCTTTTTGTTTTGAGGGGGCTGCAGTCCAGCAGTCCAATAGCACGGGCCGCCCCTGTTGAGGACAGAGATAAGTTGTTTGTGTGGGACCATGTCAAATGCTTTAGATAGGTCTAGGAAAGTAGCAGAGGAGAGCTAGCCATTGTTTTTATGCTGAAGGATAGTGTTAGTAAAGGAGAGTAAGGCAGTGGTGGTGCTATGGTTTGGTCAGAAACCATGCTGAGTATTGGAAAGGAGGTTGTTAGTAAGGAGGTAGTCTGAGACCTGAGAGTGTATGCATCTCTCTAGTATTTTGGAGAGTGGAGAGAGAATAACTATGGAGCGTTTATTGGTAAGTTCTGTGGAGGGTCCGCCTTTGTGGAGGGGAATTATATGTGATACTTTCCACAGTGTGAGAACATAACTTTCTGACAGAGATTGGTTAATCAAGATGGATACTGGGCAGGCCAGAGCATCAGCTCCAATTTGTAGGTATTCACTTGGGAGGTTGTCTGCTGCTAATTTGGCAGGTTTAAACTAAACTAAGCTTCACTATATTTTACACTAATTTGGTGGGTTTAAACTAAACTAAGCTTCATTATATTCCTGACTGAATCTAAGAGAATTACTGTTCCTAGTTAAGTTACTTACAACTGCAAGGCAATATGCTGTGGCTGATTGTCATTCTAGTCAGGATTCCCAAACAGAATACACACTACTCTCAGATTTCTCTTTAATTTCCAAGATGGCTGGCAGGATGACCTCATCTGGACACCTGACTCTAGGTTATCATAATATTCCCCTTTGAAGTTGAAACAGGAAGTTAGCACAGATGGCCACAATACACATCCAAATGTTTTTGGTAGTGCCTGGGGCCTCCCCTCTTTTCACTAAGCTAATGGACAAAGGTGCTTCCCCAGACTTAGCAACTCCAGAACTATTTAGCACTGTGGGGGTGACTTTTAAGGGTTTAACAGCTCATTTACATTTCCCTTATTTTTATTAAAGTTAACCTCTGCTGTGCCAGTATCCTTATTAAAACATATACATTTAATTCAGCTACAATAATACATGTACATTTCTCTTCATTTCAGCAAGGTGCACTGTTGACACATTTCAGCACAAGAAAACTTCACAAATACATTTACAGCACAAGCATCTGTACAAAATCAGTTGGATATACAAATGTCATACAGTTATAATACAGTTGTAACACAAGCATCTTGTATAAATTAGTTTGAAACTCAAAGGACATATCATACTTTACAAAACCCCAGCTAGCTCTGCTGGCACTTTCCCATGTCATCATAGAAGAATTTGGCAGCTTTTTCTTGCTCAAGTATATTTCTTTCATCTTATATCTCTCAGTATTTCTAAATATCTTCTGTCCTGAAATTCTGGGCTTCTTACATAATAGTAGCAATGCATGCTTCCCCCTTATCCTCAATAGTCCACTTTGTCATCTTTATTAACCTTTTTTGCCTCTCAGGTTTTGTGGACGGCTTCTTCATTTTATAGTGGGGGTGTCTTCCTCATGACCCTAATTTAACCCTGTTGTAGGAATGTATCCATATTCGGAGGATTCCGCATGTACTGCCTTCTTTTCTAGACCTGGCACCAGTGCATACACTAAGATTGGCACTTTTTCCCTAGAACCTCAGGCACTAACTCTTTTTTTTATTTTTAACCTATCATTCTCCATGATATATGTTATATAAAATCCACTCTATATATCAGTGTTGTCTTGGTGAAATTTTGTGAAAACAAGGCCCTCTGTGTGAGAGTACTCACCAAGACTAGGGGATGGATTTAGTTCTAGCAATACTTCTCTTTCATTCTTGATGATTCCATCTCTCCAGTTGGAATCCTGGTATTCCTCTTTTTAATTTCTACAAGTCTGACTGAAATGGACCCCATTCCCAAGTCAAATTATGATTAAAGTTCATGAAATTAGTATTGTTTCAATCTTTGATCTTAGCCAGAAGTGTGTTTGCAGCACCCGCAATATGCCCAGTAATGACTCCTTCTGCAATTCATACAGAGTTACATGCAAGCAATAATGCCCTCCAGGGTGTGTGATAATGTGTAATTAACACCCATCCAGGAATGTTATGAGGTCCAATGCCACAGGCGGAGGGACTCTACACACCTGGAAGGATGTTAATTATACATTAACATACACCCTGGAGGGCATTATTGCACTTAGAGAATGGGCTCCCTGTAAAATTCTTGTGTTTTACTTACTTTTTTTTTGTAGTACTATATTATTTTTTTTATATATATTTTTGATGTAAAATAGTTCCTCTGCCTAATGTTTCAAACTTGCTGCAGTATATGTTAATGGTGTTGGAGGAAGCATTATATATAAAAAAGAAATAAAAACAAATGTTGTAGTAAGAGGTCGAGAGGCATACCTCTTGACCTCTTAGAACAATAAATCTGGACAAAGCCATAAATAATGGGGGAACAAAGGCCCAAAAGTAGGGACAGTTTTCAAATAATGTTTTTACAAACATAAGAACTTGATAGAATAACAGGTTTTACATTAGCATGCATTTTTGAAAGGAAAAAAGTCTGCAATTCAAATGCTTGTCATTATTTTCTGACTTCAATTCTCAATGCTCTGCCAGCGATTTACTAGAAAGCCCAAATTGTATGAGGACCTTACTAAAAATATTTGTCAAAAGTCTGGAAATTCAGCAAAAATGTATACATTTGAGAGGTATGTTGAGAGGTATGCAGACCTCTTAACTGCTGCAGCTTATGCCAGGGATTGCCCTCACTCTTCACTCTTTCTCTCTCTCTCGCATGCACACAGTCTCTTCTGCTTTCATACAAACATGCACTCTCACTCATAGACATGACACTCACACTTTGTTATTTTATGTTTCTTTTCTTTTTTACTTTATAGGTTCATAGGTTCATAGGTAGGTACTAGGCTATCAGCCCTAGGGCCCATACAAGCCTAGCCAAAAAATGTACCCTGGTTTTCGCCACCCAAGAAAATTATTTTCCTGTGCCCCTGTCGAGCAGAGCCACAGAAGTGATCCCCGGGGTGAATTTCCCATTTCCCATCCAATCATCAAGATTTTTCTTGAAGAGTGCTAATGAGGAGCTCTGTTTGACATAGATAGGTAGTCTGTTCCAGAGTATGTGAAGTCTGTGGGACAGGAATCTATCCCTCCAGCATGTTCTGTTTATTGTGGTGACAAGTTTTAGGTTCCTAGAGCATGTAGCTCGGACGGATTGGGATTTCTTTAAGTGAAGCATGTCCAACAGTTCTGGGTTTGACATAGCTTTGTATGTTAGGCAGATATCGCCCCTGAGTTGGTGATATGCGATGGAGTAAAGCTGTAGTTTTTTGACACAGTCTACATAGGGCATCTGTTTGAGGCCAGTAATCCTCTTTGTGAGGTATTTCTGTGGTCTTTCCAGTTGTTGTAGATGTCTTGTGAGGTACATACCAAAAGGGGCATTGTACTCTATAATGGGTGTAATTAGTGATGAGTAGAGGGGAACAAGGACCTCTTATTTTCTGGATGAGAATCCTTTTGTGATGAGATGAGCCATGTAGAAGGATTTCCTGACCACTGTGGCAATGTGATTATCAAAGGAGAGACTACTGTCCACCTATGTCCCAAGGTCTCTTATCACATTTTCGGCATTAAGTAGACTACCAGCTATGTGGTAGTTTATGGATACAGAGTTTTTACCAAAGGGGATGACAATACACTTTTTGGCATTGAGCTTCAGGCCATGGCTTTGACACCAGGTATCTGTCTCAGTGAGGCCCTTTTGTAGTTTGTCCACATCGTTAGGAGTTTTGATTATGGCTCCTAGTTTGCAGTCATCTGCAAACTTTGTTAATAAAGACCTTCTGTGTTGGCCTGCACTTCAGAGAAGTAGATACCAAACAGGAGAGGAACCAGGACTGAACCCTGTGGTACTCCACTTGTCACTGGTCTGATGTCGGATTTGGAATCCGCTACTTTCACAGTGTGGGTACTGTCCATGAGCCAGTTGGCAACCCATCTTGTGACATAGGGATTTATACCTAGTTTAGTGAGCTTATCTATAATTCCAGAGTGGGGATGGTGTCAAAAGCCTTGGCGAGATCTAGATAAGCTGTGTGAACTATTTTATCCTCATCTATGGCTTTGGTGACTGTTTCAAAGAAGTCAATCAGGTTTAGGAGACATGATCTGCCTTTTACAAATCCAAACTGCGTAGGGTCCAGAGTTTGGAGATTACCAGTGTCTTTGTTTATGAGTTCCACAATGATACATTCCATGGCCTTGCAGACCAGGCTCATCAGGCTAATGGGACGGTAGTTCCTGGGGTCCGTCGTGGCTCCCCCTTTGTGGAGTGGGATAACCATCACAGTGCGCCATTCAGTGGGTACAAAGCCTGAGGTGAGGCTATGATTGAACATGGTGCTTAGGTAGGGTGCTAGTTCATTCTGTAGTTCATGTAGAACGCAGCCTGGGATATTGTCAGGTCCCATGGATGCTGTGTTCTTGGCTTTGGAGAGCATGTTTTTTACCTGTGCAGCCATGATTATAGGAACTTTGCATTTTTCCGGTATAGAGATGGGCCTTCTAGGGGGTGAGAGGGGGTAAAGTTAGCACTGAACCTATCTGCTAGGATGTTGGCAATATCAGTTGGTTCTGTATATTTAGTGCCATTGTGCTGTAACTCAGAGCAGATCTGAGTGTTCCCATTTAGATTCTTGACATAGCTATAGAATGCTTTGTGGTTGTCTTTAGAGTCAGTGGCAATTTTGTTTTCGTAACTAGCTTTGGAGGATTTTATGAGGGATCTCAGCTTCTTACTGAGGTTGACTTGGGAGTTCGTCCAGTCATGGGATTTTACTCTTTTTTGCAACAGTTTCTTTCTTCTGTTGTAGAGTTTGTTTATGGCAGAGGACCACCAGATTGGCTTCCTTTTTTGGAGGATAACATCTTGGTTCTATTAGGGATAGCATGATCCATGCACTTGTGTAAGTGCTTATAAAGTGCATTTGTGTAGGATTCAGCAGTCATACCTCTATTGTTTGTCTGCATGGGTGTCATGAAGTTTGCCACTTCTGTCTTAAGAAGTGTGAAGTTGGCTTTGGAGAAGTTTTTTACGATGGTTTCCCTAATTGGGAGTGGGGGTGGGATATGGATGTCTAGGCTGATTAGCTTGTGGTCGGATCTGACCAACGAGGAATTGAACTCTGGTGTGGTACACCGGTTTCCCATGTTGGTAATGACCAGGTCTAGGATATTGCTGCCCCTGCTGGGGGGGTGAATAAGTTGATCCAAGGCATTGGAATTTATGAATTCTAGAAAACGTTGAACAAAAGAGTTGGAACATGGTTAGTTTTCCCAGTTTATGGTGGGGTAGTTGAAATCGCCCATTATTAGGATGTTGGGTTGTACCCTAATACTTTCCAGTGTATCAGGAAATGAGGATTGTGAATCCTGGGGCATGGTGGGGGGTCTGTAGCAAGCTACAATTTGGATTGTGGTCTTGCCCAGACTCATTACACTCACTAAACAGCAAAAGCGTTTCTTAGCAAGTGTAAATTAATGGCTTGGTCAATCTCACTGTTCACTCTATCCATCTCATACACACATACACAGTCTCTTTTGCTTTCACACACACACATACATATACACACACAGTCTCATGCTTTCATGCATATATTCACTCACACAGAGACAGAAACATAAACACGTCCATACGCATGCATACAGACAGATACACTTTTTCTGTTTATTTTTAACACTCACTAAACAGCAAAAGTGTTGCTTAATGAGTGTAAAATAACAGCTTAATCAATCTCACTTTCACTCACATACACACACACACACACACACACACACACACACACACACACACACACACACACACAAACGCGTGCGCAAACACGCTTTTTTGTAATTTTCTTTTTTTTTGACATTTTACACTCACTAAACAGCAGAAGTGCTGCGTAAATAATGGCAGCCATTAGTTTTTTCTGTCCAAGCTCTGCAGCAGCTTGATATGCTGCTGGGAAGTGGTGGGCTCATTTTTCAGTGGGCATTACTTCTACATTAATACCCTTCTGGAGAACATTTGTTGTCTAATCCATGCGCTGATGTAAAGTTTGCCCAGTCTCTAAGTATCGGTAGCATACCTAAGTACAATTGTAAATTCTTTTTTATGAGACCCATTGCTCCTACTACTATTGGAACTGTCTGGATATCCTTCTTCCACATTGCCCTCATTTCTGCCTGCAGATCCTGGTATTTTATGACTTTGTGTCTCTGCACGTAAGACATTGTAGTCACTGGGTGGAGCAATTTTGATGACCAAAACTACTTTTGTCTTCTTTTCATGGACTACTATTTCTAGTTTTCTCACATCTATTTTCTGAACTGTTGGTAGTGGGTGATCCAGTGAGATATAAACTTCACCATTTCTTATAATGTTTTTTGGCTCAAGTTTCAGTGCTTTTCAGCTACTTCAATATTCAAATTTTTGCACAAACCCCAATGTAACCGTCTTGCCACATTGTTATGCCTTTCAGCATATAGTCCTTCTGCCATTAATATATCATAATCAGCAATAAGGTGTGCAACTGTTTTTAATTCTGTTTTACAAAACCTACATTTGTCTGTTTCTTCCACATGTTCAATGGACTTTGTAAACCAATGTGTATGTAGTCCACTATTTTGGGTCACTAATATTAACCTGTCGTCTTTTGGTTTAAATTCACCTCTCCTTAACCATTCCTGTTTTCCATCCTGACCAACATGAGGTTGTTCTAAGACTTTTCTATATCTGCAACAGTAACTATGCATTTTCCACATTTCTTGCCTTCTTATCTGATCCTCCACCTTATATTCTTTCTTTTTTTTTTGGCACGTTCTGTTGATACATGTTTTCTATCTACTTCTGGTTTGATCTCCATTCCTGCTTGACACCAATATGCTTCTGCTAAATTAAGCAGAGAAGTCATCCTAGACTTATTCTCCTTATGTTTCAAAACTTTCACTACATTTGGGTCTTGTGAGGTCAGCAGACATGTATAAAGTCTCAAGATTACAGATCTATACGTGTAATCAATTTTGTGCAGGTCCATACCTCCTTCAGATAGGGGAATAAATATTCTTGATATACACTGATTTTTTTAAATCATTTAGTGAGCATGAAGCATCCTTTTTTTTCCCTGTCCAACTGATCCAACACCTTTTGGGGCCAGTCAGTTTGGACAGGAAGAGCAAATTGGTTTATAGCTTGGACATTATTCTTAGATGTCAGCACTGTTTTTAGTATTAATTTTAGTCTTTACTCCTTACTGAGTTTTATTTGCATTTGTTCATGTTTTATTGTTGATTCTTCATCAATTCCCAAATATTTATATACTCTCTCTTGCTCGAGTTCTTTTATATCACATTCCTGTCCCAAACTGATGTTTTTTTAGTACTGTAGCTTTCCAGCTTTAAAGGTTGTTTTTGCACTTTTATCAAGATCAAATGACATTCTTATATCATCTAAAAAGTTTTGACTACTTGCAGTTGTGCTTTCAGTTCCTCATCTGATGAACTATGCAGTTTTAAATCATCCACAAAAAGGAGATGAGAAGTCTTTACACTTTGTTTTCTCAGAGCCAAACTGTGGCCATGACCTAGTCTCAGTAGACAACTTATTAGATTAAGGGCAAGACAAAAGAGCAGCAGTAACAAGTAGTCACCCCGGAATATGCTTCTTTGAATTTTTATCCCTGGAATAATAATTTGTCCTTTATCATGGCTTGACTGCAAAGTGGTTTACCACTCTTTCATGGTTGGTGCAATGTAATCAATCATTGTAGGGTGCACCTTATACATTTTTAAGGACACTTTTATCCATGAATGTGGGATACTGTCAAATGCCTTTTTGTAATCTGTCCATGCCATATTAGATGTTTCCCCATTTTACAGTTCTCCATTATGACTTTATTTAACAACAAATGATCCTTTGCTTGATATGACTTTCTTTTGTTACCCTTTTGTTCTATTGCCATGATTAAGTTTTTTTCTAAATTACTATAAACTCAGTCACCACTAATTCCAGTGTATAGTTTATTCATCATTGGAAGGTATGTTATTGGTCTATAGTAGTATCGTTTTTCCTGTTGTTAACCAGGCTGGTATCTGTTTGGTGTGGGAATATAAATACTACTTACTCATGGCTAAATCTTCATGTAAAGATTTTAATACTTTTAGCCAGAAGATAGGAACTGCATCTGGGCCTAGGGTTTTTCAGTTAGGATCTTTTTTCTTAACTTTGTTTCAATCTCTCTGGCTGTTACTTCATCCCATTTTATATTCTGTACATTTAATCTTCTTATTCTTTCTTTTACTTCTTCTAGCCATTTAGCATCTTTGTTATGTTCCACAGGATCTTCATAGATATTTCTCCAACTTGCATCTATTTCTTCTTTTTTTGTGGTGTTTCAGTTCCTTTTGCCTCTGACAAATTCCTGTGAGAAAGCGGTTATGTTCAGGAAGTTATTACAGATTATTGCAACTCTGCCTGCTGTTTCATTTTCTCTATCCTGTCCATATACTGTACATTAAATCTAGTGGGGTAATTTTATAGTCATCTATGTACTTTTTAAATAGGTTTCTGTGGCTATGACTATTCAGGGGAATATGTGACTATGCATGCATTGATATCATGGATTTTGTTGCACATGCTCCTTAAGTTTATATTTAGGATGAGAAGGACTGGTTTGGTTGATGCAATGGTAAAAGTAGTTGTGGTATTTTGTGTCACAGTCTGTTATCCAGTGCCTGTAGCTGAAAAGGTCTAAGGACGGTTGTTTGGTAAAAGCTGGTTGAGAGAGATTCAGGGTAAATTAATGTACGGTAGTGTGATATGATAGCTTATATGAAGAGTGAGAACAGTAAGGAGACACAATAAAAAAATAAGAGTAAGGGTCATTATATGAAGTGTTAGGATGGATATGTTACAGGTGGTATTTGGTATCTTAAGGTAAGAGTGGTAGATTATGCTAATTTAAAGTGGGTCATAGGAGTGGTTATAGGTACAGAAAGGATATTTGCTTATTAGGTGGAGTGCTTAATTAGATAAATGCAGGAATTAGTCATTTTGCTTGAGGTGTATTGACTGCTTAAATTTAGAATAAGAGGGGTGGAAATTTGCGGAAGGATAGGGGAGAGAAGTGAGCACACACAGTAGCTAGGATGAACAGAGTGGTGACTAAACCCCAGGTGGGCAAAGAAGACACTATGGAGAGAAAAACAGATCAGAAAAGTGAGATAATGCTGCCAGAGTACTATACAGACAGATAAGGTAAGTAGAATCACTTTGTAGTTTGACAACTGGCTATGTTTTAGCAAATAATAGTCATATCTGCTGCATAATAACCTTTACAAAGATTTAATGGGGTTTGTTGTGAGAAACTGCCAGATAAAAGAGGGAAAGAACAAAAGAGAGAGAGAGAGAGAGAGAGAGAGAGACTAAAAGTGTATCAGGGTATATGTACTGTGGTACACATCAGGTTATACTATTAAAGAGCTGGTTTAATTGCCTGTATACTGTGGAGGTTTTAAAGGATGGTGGGACCATTATGGAGATGTCCTCTAGCACAATATAAAGTAGTATACAGCTCAGTCGTTCATTGGATTACGTGCAAGGCATATAGCTATCCCATGTGATCATCTATGACATGAGTTTATCTGCGCATTAATTTACAAATTATTATGTTAAACAATCATTTAAACACTCCCTTTCTTTTCAGGAAGGACCTCTGACTTGGGTTTAGATTACTGGCCAATACTTGTTCCTTGCTGCTACAGCTCAGTTTACAAGGTGCGGAACTTAAGAGTCAAATGCTACACTTGCAAGAAAGTGGAGTTTTTATTTTGGAAAGAGGAGATCTCCCGAAAAAGAAAACACTGTACAATAAATATAAAACAAAACAGCATAAAATCAGAATAATAAGAAGTTCAAAAGGTTAGACAACAACATAAGAAAATAAACATAAACGGTGGTACATTCTGTAATGAGAATACAAATTAATGATGCTGAATGATTAATATATATCTGCATGCAATGAAGTAAAGAGCCTGGATATGCAAGTGATCACATGACAAAGTAGAGACAAACACACAATGGTTATCCAGTAAATAGCAATTCATCTCTGCATAAAAAGATATAGACAGATTCCTTGATTTAGGGCAAAACAAGTACACTGCAAACCAAAATTATAGAAGATGGCAAGTCCAAGGTTTGAAAAATGTCTTGACAGGCTGCAGAAATTATTTATTCAAGTTAAAAGAAGAAGATAACCATTAGGCTTCATGAAAGCAAAAGTTTGTTTCAGATTTTCTGGCTTTCTACATAAATCTTTACTAGATACCAGTTTGAGGAAGCAATTGACAGAAAATTCACCATAGGTATGAATCTTCATAGATTTCTTTGAATAATGTAATGCAACACTTGGCCATGGTACTGAGAATAGGTGAAGGCTTACACGCAACAACTCAAAATTGAGCAGCTATTGTCCTCTTGGTATAATGTTGGTCAAAAGACTTGTCACATAGCAACACCAAAAAAAAATAACATAATTAAATAATTAGTTATTACAGTGCTTTAGGTTACAGTAAAGGGGTGCTTTGTAAAACAATTTCTGTAATTCACCCTCTGTTTCCTTACCAAGGTCACATTTCTTTATTCCACTTTTACCACTTAGATTAATATTATAACCTTCATCAATATCTTCTTATCTACTCCCACCATCTAGATTTCAACCATTGTGCATTCCTTGAAGTAACGTCAGAAACTCGAAACATATGAAAAAAAGTCTAGGGGTGACAGCACCGACTGTCTGCTGATAGCCGTCTAAGCAATCAGTGGTCAAGTAAAACTTTGATGAGGTAGGGAATCAGTCCTCAATAGAACTACAGTGGAAAAACAATACTGACTACTATTCTGTTAGGCAAGGGACATGAAAGATGAAAATACTGGCATGCAGTTAGAAGTGACAAATCCCAAATGTCCAAATCAGAACAATATGATTGGATATGTGGGCAAGCAAGTCTGATATAAAACTAACCATATCTATGCTGACAAAGTGACAAGATAAAAGCAAATGATTAAAAATATGAGCAACAGAAAGAAAAAGAAAATAAAGTGAAATTAGAGAAGAAGGAAACTTTTAAAAAGTACATTATACAATGAATGGCTCTAAACATTCAAAAATGAGCATGCTGATTGACCAGCCCAACCAGCGTGCCCATTGCAAATCCGAGAATCTACTAACAGAAAAAGATCCGGTCACCCGGACTTTTTCTGTTAGTATATCCCCTGATTTTTTTTTCCCTTGTCCAGAGGTAGCAATGGAGAAAGGATGCCCCATTTGGTATGTACCTCTCAAGACATCTGCAACAACTGGAAAGGATGCAGAAATAATTCACTAAAAAAATCCCAGGCCTAAAGCAGATGCCCTATGCTGATTGCCTTAAAAAACTCCAGCTATACTCTGTCGCATATCGTCTACTCCGAGGCGATCTCTGCTTAACATACAAGGCATTGTCAAACCCAGAGCTGTTGGACATGCTACACTTAAAGAAATCCCAATCCCTCAGAGCCACACGCTCCAGGGATCTAAACTTTGTCATCGCAATAAACAAAACATGTTGGAGGGATAGGTTACTGACCCAGAGACTCCCCAGACTCTGGAATAGACTGCCCATACATGTCAAGCAGAGCGCCTCTTTGGCCCTCTTCAAAAGGAACCTTGATGATCGGATGGGAGAAAGGAAATTCACCCCAGGGATCACATCAGTCACCCTGCTAGACAGGGGTCCAGGGAGTAAATAGTGTGGGTAGAAATAGCCAGGGAATTGTTATGGCTAGGCTTGTATAGGCCCTAGGGCCGATAATCTAATACCAGCCTATGAACCTATGAAGATCTCCGTTGCTTTAATCTCGCTATGTTAAACAAGTTTAACATAGCGAGATAGCTTAAAAAAAGCAATTGAGATCTTCCTTTCTCCGTTGCTACCTCTGCACAGCACTGATGTACTGTGTAAGCATGGAACACAACCCTTACGCATGCGCAGTACATCAAAAATGCCCCAGGATACCTGCAGAAGGGTAGCATGGAGTCATTATGCAATGACATTATTTAAGAAAAGTAAGTATTTTTTTCTTAAATGATGTCATTGTATAATAGCAATAACCCACGGCTGGGTGTGGCCAATGCTGGATTTACCCACGGTTGCCTTGTTTGGTCACTCGGGCCACACCAACCATGGGTAAATCCAACATTATCCACACCCATTCATAGGTTATTGCTTAATTAGACCACAAGGTCCCTATGTGAAATGTGTCTCAGACTTCATTACTTAATTTACTTAATACCTCTAAACCTTTTTTTTTTACCAAAATATGTGACCTAGTGGGTGACAAATGGGTAAAATGCGTGACTCATAACCAACCTTAAAAGACAAAACATGATGGAATGAAGAACACTAAACAGAAATCATTACTGGTAAGTTACATAAAATGTTATTGATTGGGAATTTGATAAAACTACCTTTTCCCAACAATTCAGACTGCTTTTGGAAGTGAAAATGAGTGACTTGCCTCATGATGTGTGATGTTTAAGAGATATGCTACTCATTACAAATTATGAAAAAAGTAAAAAAAAAAGAGGAAGAAATTAGTACAACATGCTTATCATTAAGAGGATGTGTACATGTGAATTGGCAATACATACATTATCACTAGTGAAATGGTGGCACAAAACTAAGCTTAAAAAAAATGAAATCTTAGAAATTTAGCAAATCTAAGAAGCAATCTCAGTCCTGACATTTCTTCTTAGAAAAGCATATATTTTAATGCCCAAAATATCATCCTAAGCTATTGGAATGTTTGTTTTTCCCCCAAATCATGAGCCATGAACCACACCTGCCCTGGCTATGCTATCTACCAGAAAAGCACAACTTAAAGCTATGTCTCTTGACAGTAAGGACACATAAGAAGATGCTCTTGGCCAGCATTACCTCTGGGATAATGTCAATGTTTGAGAGTACTCAATGACCATGCTGTTCATTTGTTCAGCTGGCATAAGTGCTTTGTAGTATTTGCTTTGTTGTTTTCATGGTTCAGATTTACTCTGCATATCCCACTTGTTGCTAATAACTCACAGGAAGGTTTTTCCCTCAGTATAAGGACTGCACCATAGTACCAAGAAAAAGTAAAGGAAAAAGGACATCACCAGCCACACACTTATTAAGGTTATCTCAAACCCTTCTTAAGGTATATCCATCTATGCATATTTGTACCCTCAGCTAACACAAGTTCAAATTAGCTCTTGTCATCCAACTTCACAAATGATGAATGAGACTGCCTTGCATCTGCATCCCTAGAAACCACCCCGAGGTACATTCTGGTGTGAATGAACTGAACTTACCCTGGGTAAATGAGTAGACCACTCCTGTGAATGGTCTTCTTCCTAGGGACCAGTCTCAGTAGTTCCCTATCAGAGTTTGGTAGAATCGCTGCAGGCTGAGAAATCTTATTTTCAGGCCTTACACAGTTCCAGAAAGACTCAATCACCAAGAGTAGAGAGGGTCTACATAGTACTACAGTGCCACAGTTCACTTGTTGGGCCCTGAGTATAAGGCAGTTATTTGAGTAGTGGTGAAACCTTGGCTAGTGAGCATGGGATACCATTCCTGGGGATCATATTCTGATGCTGACACCAGACCTGGTACAGGCATCTCCAGTTCCTGCACTGCCTTCAGCAATGGCATCTCAATACAGAGTCCCCACCTCCCAACCCCCAGCATGAGTTCATTGCACATTTGACCCTATGTTATCTAGCCATGTACAGTACCACTCAAGCTGGAGCTGGGAGAAGGGATTCATGGCTGTCCCCAGTACATGCCCTGGCAAGATTCAGATATGTGTACATCTGATGGATATTGACAAACAAGGAAGTGTGGCTTCCCAAATGTACAGTTCGCTTTTGAAGTACCACTTTTTTGAGAAATACAAGCCTGGTGAAGTCTGCTGTCAACAAGCCTGCTGATCCATTTCCTTCACCCAAAGACACACGAATGATTATCTGTGGATGAAGGAGGAGGAAAACAGTTGCACCATTATCCTATAAAGCCTGTTACCACAGACAACATTTCTACAGCCCACAGATGCACATATATTTCTCTCTCTTGACTCTTACAAAAAGTGATGCCCTCTCAGGTCCTCGGTTGATTTTCATGATTTTATTAACTAGGAATCCAGTACTAAACCCTTATATGATCTCTTCAATCTATAATAGGACCACAGGATTTAGAAACCAGAATATTTCCCCATCTTGCCACAAATTAAGGAGTCTAAAGCTTTTGACAGGGTAGACAAGAAGGTATTTACTTCTGCTATGCTTGGACTTTATTCCTCAATGATATGTCTTACCTAACCAGATTCTAGCCCTCACTAGTGTATCAGGTGCTGAAAAATCTTTCAGCCCTCCCTGAGTCTAGGTTCAAGGAAAAGTTTAAAAGGTCATGTCCAAGACTTCCACAGTGGATAACCATGTGGCTGTGCAACTTTGATTGTGACAATGTCATTTTTAGGTCAGGAGATTCAGGCATATAGCTCTCTTTCTACAACAAAAAGGCCAGATAAATAATTCTACATGCCTTATCCTTGGGGGATGAGGTTCTGTTTGGTGTAATCTTTTGTGATTTAATTGTGGACCTCCAGAATAGCAAGTATTTTCTCTCCATGGTAAAGAGCCTGTATGAAACCCCTCATGGCTCCCACGTTTTCTTTTAGGCATGGCAGCCTCCATATAAGAAGGAAACCCATTTTAGACTAAGGATGGCCTTCAAGTATGTAAACACCTCTTGGTTCTCAGTTATAGTGGTTCTCAGGAAGCTGTCACCACTGGCTATTTACACACACACACACACACACACACACACACACACACACACACACACACACACACACACACACACACACACACACACACACACACACACACTTTGGTAGCTGGTTATCAAGGTTTGCACTTGCTTAAAGGGCCATCATGAAGGACCACTGGGTTCTTGGCATGATAATGGCTGGTCAAGGCTTAGAGCTCATACGCTTCCACCAGAATGATCTAGGCAAACAGATCAACTGCCTCCAAAGACCCAAACTCAGAGCATGCGCCTTATTTAGCAAAAGCCCACAAGGTCTGGCCATATTAATTTTTTAGTTCTGAATAGGGATGGACAGCTTCATTCTACACTTTCCTCAATGGAATTGACTTCAGTGAACATATCTAGCATTTCTAGTTTTATAAGGTGACCCTCCAAGATGGCATGTTTTTCCTGCTGCAGGATACATTAATTTTATCATTGGACATAATCAATGCTTTTTTGGTGCATCTGATATTGTAGTGCCAATGAGGAGCTCACTTAGTTCCCACTTGGTGGGCACAACTTCCATAGACATTACCATTACTCAGTATCTTATATGATCCCAGAGTGTACCAAGGTGCAATTCATTGTTATTGAGGTCTGGAAGAAGAAGGACCTTTATGTGTTCTTTTATCAAAGTAACTGTCTCCTGTCACCAGACTGAGATACTCCTTGCTAAATTAATTAATTAATGTATTTGTTAAATATGTGAAATGTTCCTTCTTAGACCCCTTGCAGTCATAAACTATGCCAAAACTGCAAAGGTAATGATAACATATATTGGAACAATTTACTGTAGATGCTAGCATCCATAAAGGTAAGTTTCTGAAGAGGATGCTCCTGTGGTTGCAGGCTCTGTGGGTCTCCATAATGGGAATGAGTGCCAGCTGTTTCCATTTGTGTGGACTGCATTGTCAGCATAAACATGGGCATTTTCCAAAGCTACTCACTCCTGCCCATGGAGAACACCATGGGCATGACTTTAGTGGTCCAGGGAAAGACACAGTGAGGCAGAGGCCATACACAGATCATCCCACGCCTTCTATACTTCACAATGGCCAGACTTCATGATTCCTCCACATACTTGAAAATGGCTGTGATACTGAGGACTGGAATATATTTCTGGCCACATGTGTACTATATGCAGACGGTCTTCCTTTAATGCTACTCCATTTTTACTGGACTGTAGAGAGGTAAACAGTTTCCAACAACCTCCAGATAGGCCTATATCTAAGTCTCTCTCTGGTCACAATAATGAACATTTTTACTATTAAGATATATAGACCACCTTGACGCTCGAGTACGTTAAGGGAAGTAATGACCGCTAGAAAGTGGATGTCAAGTAAATCATCTGTTTCTATGGATAGTCTTTCTTGTCATAAAGGCTCAAGAAGACAGTTTCTTTTGCTAATTTAGTGCAACAAGTCCATTGTATGGTACCAGACCATATAAACGAACAAATGTTTCCACTTCATTTACAGAAATGTCATGTGAGTGTAGTTATGGGCCATAAACAAGGGCACTCCACTCTCAGCTATCTATATTCTATATGAGGTTAAAATGCTTGAATTTTCACCAGGCCTTTACAGTTTAGTTATTTATTTTTATTTTTATTTATTAGTCCAGCTAGTCTGCCCAGGCATAACCATTTTCAGCGGAGGCCGATGAAGTAAGGTTAGATCTAAGAAAGTTACAAGCATATACATTATACAATAAGATATACCATTCCTAAAAATAATGCAGTGTTAATATTAAATAGAGTTGTTGTAAATAATATAAGATAATATATACTACAAAGAAAAGTCATTAAACGGTAAAGAATCAGGCTGTTACAAAATTGTAAAATACAGGATAAAATAACATTTTCAATTAATTCTCACTCACTAGGATTTAAATTTAAATTTAAACCTGGATTTAGATTTAAACCTGAAAGGCCAAGTGGTGCAGTGGTTAAGGTGTATGCCTTTCTACCACTAGGTCCAAGGGTTGATTCTCACCATGGAAAAGAGCTTTACAGATTGAAGATGTATATTTTGGGGGGTGGCTTAATGGCTAAGGTATTTGCCTTACAAACACAAGGTGCAGGGTTTGAGTCTTACAAGGGATAACTGGGTAGGCTTAAAATGGCTCCCAGGGTCAGTTAGCCTAGTACTAAACTATTAACCTATGAAATTTTATGAGTGAAAGGCTTAGCTTCCAAAATCCATAATTTCAGTATTCAGAACAATGGGATGAAAAATTACAGTCTCTTGGCACATTCTTCTTGCTTTGTAGTATAGTGATCTGAAGTTAATATATATATATATATATATATATATATATATATATATATATATATATATATATATATATATATATATATATATATATATATATATATGTTGCGAAGAAATATCTGTTTTTTTTGGGGGACCTTCACTTTCAGTGTGGAGACAAGATTACTATTTAATTGACTTTTAAGTTTGTCTTTTAGTATGTACCATTCTTAAAGGTCATCACATCTGCAAAAAGGATTTCAAAGCAGCAGGCCCGTATTTGTGCAGAAAATGTATTTCATCTTCTGGAAGCACTGGTGTCAACTAATATAGAGGCACACTTCTTCATAACAGTGGTGTTAGAATGACAGTTCTTTCATTTCTTTTTGTTCTTAGTAAGGCTACTCTTTAGAGGAGAAAGAGCCCTTCCAATCCTAGTTATGCACTATCAACAAAGGTCCTGCCTAAAACAATGGCATGAGTTCAGAAACATAAAACAACTGTCCATCTTCTTTGATCCATGGATCACTATGGTTTGACTATGACATCATTTTCCAAGCCTCATCAGACACCTTGGCAGTTTCTGGACTGTAAATTCCGACCTTTCACCTTTTGGCTACTTTCCAGTTTTTGCATCCTTGAGGAGATACTTAACATGTTTGAGATTCTTCTCTGTCAAAGATTAACTGAGGAAGGTCCCTAATATCAAACATAACAAACATGTTCTTACTAAATCAGTCGATCTGCTTGAAGAAGCCTCCAGTGTGGTCCTACTTATCCTCACTCAACTCCACCCAGCCTCACCACCCTGTATCTGAACAGCTTCTGCATCCATTGGCTGGAGTTACAGTACCCAGTAAGTTGGATAAATTTAATTTTAAGGATTCATGTAGACTGGAGGATTCTTTCAATGTCTTCCTTCATTTGCAGTGATGTTTTTGCTCAGGGGACTAGGTGTGCTGCCCTAATAAGGCACATGATGGCAGGACAATGTATGTGATTCTGCAGAATGCAGTTGTAAATAGTGAACACAACCAAATCCAAGACCTCTAGGGAAAAACAAGCAACATGGTAGAGTAAGGAAAGATGCTTCAGTTATTAAACCCCAAGGATGACTACTTCCAGATGATCTGATGTGATAAATACATATTCTCCAAGATCTAATGAATTCTGTGCAGGAATAGTGTACAGCCTACATGGAAGTTACCATGTCCATGTACACGGTCCCCCTCAGTAGCATGTCATGCATATTAATGATGACGCATTGTTGAGGGGAGAGCTGTGGAACACGGTTATTGAATCAGTGTAGGGAGAGTGTGACTAACTGTCTCCGCAGATGAGTAACACACCCCCTGCACTGTACAAGTGCATGATATCAATGTATTTAATTTTTTTTTTTAAAGTTTACATGGCACAGTGTGCAGTAATTGACATGTGTCAGACATCTACAAATAGAAACTGGATGCATTTAATTTTTGATTCAAAGGTGAAGTTTAAGCATTGCATAGTAGATTTGTGAGACATAGTGCAGTGCTTAGCAGTGCTTAAACATGGTTCGGAGGTATATGTAAAAGTTTAGCAGCATTCCAGACATCCACATAGCCAAGGGAATAGAGCTATGGCCTTATGTGCAGTAGGTGTGGGGTTTGAATGCATGGAAGGGAAATTAAGGAATTCTTTTCAAAATATAATTTATGCCAATTATTTTTACTTCATGATCTGCTGTACTCAGCTAAGTTCTACTAAGCTTTGCTAAGCCATGATAAGCACTCCTTAAATAATCTCTGGTTAGGCACTGCTAAGCATTGCCAGTTTAAGCACTGTTCAGCTCAGCTGCACTGGTTTGCGTGGTGAAAAGTGACATGCCACATTTTTAAAAATTGCCCAATGGCGCATAAGTGTGGGAAAAAGGGCTATATTAAGCCCAATAGGTGGGAATACACCATATTCCATTGGAGTTCTGTAGGATACAATGGCAGACATTGGAAAGGGTTCATGCTTTCAGGTGCAGAGGTGGGGCATTGAGGAGTACAGGGTCATGGTTGGATTCCTTGTGAAAAACCATGAAGACCGGCTCATGCAAGGAGGTTACCAGGGCTCAGAGTACAAAGTGGAGGCCTAGGACCAGCTGGCAAGGGACCTCACCAGTGCAACTGGTAAGCCTTGCACAGGTGAGCAGTGTCATCACCACCCTGATGACCTGAGAAAACAGAAGAGGGATCTATTGGACACCTGGTTCCAAGAATTCTGGGCAGACAATGTTCCATATGTATGTAAGTATGTTTACCTTTGTTTCAACAATATTTAATCTTGAATGTCTGCTAAACTGGTATGCATAATGGTGTGCTTCTCTCCCAACAGCTGCCGAGGTGAGAGCTTGCAACACTGATGCACATGCAAGGCGACTGGCCAGGTTGTGCTGTGATTGTGGTGAGTACAGCTGTATTATGCTACATATAGTCAAATAAGACAGAAAGAGAAGAGCATTAACCATTTATCTGCAAAACATTTGTAGGGCAATAACTGTGGAATTACAGTTGCATAATGCTAACTGTTATGCAAGAAAAACTCAAAACAATTCCAGTAAATGCATGAAGGTATCTGTAATAAACTGTTGGGCAATACTTGTGGAATTAGAGCTGATATTTCAACCCAGTAACAAGATACTGTGTACAACTGCATTTTAGTTGTTAATGTATAGGTTACCTAGAATCTCTGTCATGATTGTATTTCATGCATGTGTGTTCAACTGTCACTATAGTATACTATAACACTGTATTATTAGTACCAGGTCATAGTTTGTTTCCAGGTGAGCTCTAGGTAAATATCAGTCAGTTAGATATCAGCAGTGACTCAGTAGCTCAGTGTAAGTGCTATGTATGGCATACAATCCAGTGCTATGTAGTAGAAAATAGATATGTTATGATGACAAATATTCTCTACACAGGGACTACTGGTAAATGGGTGAGGTAGCCCATATAACGTGTAAGTACAATTGTTTGTTCAGATGTCACAGACTGTTAAAATCATTACCACAAATGTGCTATTAATGCATACAATAAAGGAAATATGTGCAATAATAAAATATAATAAAATAAAATAAATAAATAAAATGTGCAATCTTGGTATGGCTGTATGCCTGGAGTGTCTTGTAATGGTTGCTGCTGTCAATTAATACATGTGACACACATGTGCCCTGCAATCACTGCTATTGGGTTATTTCCCCATGCCTGCCAGAAATATTACAGTATCAGTCACATATTGATTACAAATATCATTCTCTCCACAGGAACTACAGGTAAATAGGTGAGATAGCTCATATTATGTGTAAATAATTCTTTGTTCAGATGTCACGGACTGTTAAAATCATTACCACGAATGTGCTATTAATGCAAAAAATAAAGGAAATATGTTCAATAAAAATAAAATATATTAACATAAAAGAAATAAAATCCCAAAAAGGGAAGGCATCTCTGATCAGTATTAGCAAAAAACTACGGGCACTCATAAAATCGTCAAAGGCCAGCTTCGAGAGCACAATTGCACAGGACACTAAGGATAATTACAAGGCTTTCTTTAGTTATGTTAGGAACCTGGGTGGGAATTCCCAGATATGCTCAGAATTAGTCCAAAATGACAAAAAATACACCAAACCCACAGACATTGCCAACATCCTAGCTGACAGGTTCAGCTCAACCCCCCCCCCCCACCAAAAGGGCAAATATCTATCCAGCAGAGTGCTGCCCCCCTGACATCTCAGATGCTCAGGTAAGAGCTGCCCTCATCAAAGCAAAAAACACAGCATCAATGGGACCAGACGGTGTCCCGGGCTGCGTCCTACATGAACTCCAAGAAGAGCTAAACCCAAACCTAAAACTACTGTTCAATCTCAGCCTTACAACAGGATATGTACCCAAAGAGTGGCGTACAGCAACATTGGTCCCTCTCCACAAAGGTGGTGCCTCAATGGATCCTGGAAACTATCGCCCCATAAGCCTGACTAGCTTGGTCTGCAAAGCTATGGAAAGGATCATCATGAACCTCATAAATAAAGATATTGGGGACCTACAGACACTGGATCCTACCCAGTTTGGTTTTGTTAAGGGCAGATCCTGCCTCTTAAACCTGGTCGATTTCTTTGAAATAGTCACCAAGGCCATTGACGGGGGGAAGGTGGTCCACACAGCCTACCTGGACCTCGCAAAAGCCTTCGATACAATACCCCACTCGGGCATTATAGATAAGCTCACTAGTTAAATATAAACCCCTATGTCACTAGATGGGTTGCAAACTGGCTCAAGGACAGAACCCACATGGTTAGAATTGCTGGAGCCATGTCAGACTCCAAACCAGTTACAAGTGGCATCCCACAAGGCTCAGTCCTGGGACCTCTCTTGTTCGGTATATATTTCTCGGAGGTACAGGCCAACACGGAAGGACTGTGGCTGACCAAGTTCGCAGATGACTGCAAACTGGGTGCCATAATAGACTCTCCAGCTTACACAAGCATCCTCCAAAAGGGCCTCATAGAAACAGACAACTGGTGCCAGAGCCATGGCCTCAAGCTAAACGCCAAAAAGTGTATAGTCATCCACTTTGGCAAAAACAAAGTGCCCACAAATTACCACATAGATGGTAATCCATTAAGTACAGAAGAAGTAATTTGGGACCTGGGGACCCAAGTTGATAGCAATCTCTCATTTGACAACCACGTGGCCAAAGTGGTTAGAAAAACATTTTATATAGCCCACCTAATCATGAAGGGATTCACATCTAGATCAGGGGAGGTCATCGTGCCACTTTACTCTTCCCTCATCAGGCCCATAATTGAGTACAATGCCCCTTTTGGGATGTACCTTACCAGACACCTGCAGCAACTGGAAAGACCCCAAAAGTACCTCACCAAGAGGATCAAAGGGCTCAAACAGACGCCATATGCTGCCCGGTTAAAGAAACTCCAGCTCTACTCAGTGGCATACCGCTTGCTCAGAGGCGATCTGTGCCTGATGTATAAAGCCATGTCCAACCTGGAATTAATGGACATGCTGCACCTCAGAAAATCCATATCCCATCGAGCTATGCGCTCGAGAGACTTGAACCTCAGCACTGAAATAAATAGGACATGCTGGAGGGACAGATTCATAACCCAGAGGCTCCCTTCACTCTGGAATAAAATCCCAGTCCAGGTTAGGCAGAGTCCCTCATTGACTCTCTTCAAGAGGAATCTTGATGAGTGGATGGGAGATCATAGGTTTACCCTGGGTATCACTTCTGTGTCACTGTTAGACAGAGGCACAGTATACTAACCTCAAAAAATGGCATAGCAAAATTAATTTAAAATGGGTGGTGAAAGCCAAACACACTCTGGGTAGGCTTATAAATGCCCTAGGGCAGATAGCCTAGTATGAACCTATGAACCTATGAACCTATGTGTAATCTTGGTATGGCTGTATGCCTGCAGTGTCTTGTAAAGGTTGCTGCAGTCAATTAATACATGTGATGCACATGTCCCCTGCAGTCATTGCTATTGGGTTCTATCCCCATGCCTGTCAAGCAAGTTGCGATAGTTGTGTGCTCTCGGTACTGTACACATGAATGTCTGTCAAGTGTCACACTGTCAGAATGTAATTACTGTTGCATAATCCCTCTGTCACAAATGTATCATCAACATGATTATATGTTAATAGCAAAGTAACAGTACATCAGCCCACAGTACACCATGGTAGTTATACAAGTCCACCTGATGTGCAAGTGTTTTTGTAGTTGTGTACCTGCAGGTGTTATTGCTTGGCCCATAGTGTCCCATGTGGATGGCTTGAGAGGTATGTACATGCTACAGCAGCTAAAGGGCATATTTACACATAAAGAAAGGACAGACCTGTAGAGTAGAGAACATTACTGTTGTCACCTATATAGCCCATGATGGTATTAGTGGACTGTATTTATCTCTCTTTCCACTCCTTATTTTCATATATTTATTATTGTTATACATTGATTATGGTTTACTATTAGCATATGTTGTTCCATAAATTTTATTTTGGGGCATGTGTTTTATTAATGTTATGTATTACTATGGTTGCATATTAGCATATCTTGTTGAATTACATACTCTGCTGGCCTTATTGTCTAACTGTTACTGGCATGCTGTTAATTTACTGACTGTTTTGTTATTTATTGTTATGTTTCACATAATATGCATTTAAATGTAATTGGGTTATCTCCAATATTTTGGCATGCTGCTATTACTAACAATGGTTTTGTTCATAACACGTCTGCATGTATTGGTTTACCTGCATAATCATAGCACATCAGGGTGGCCAGTTCCTGCTGCTCCACCTATCCTACCTCAACCAGCCGTGGCACTGGGTCGCAGCATGTCTAGGACCCAAGCCACTGGTGACCCCTCCGCTGTCCCTGCACCACCTTTGGGTGGAACCACTTCAGGGGACGGGGCCTGTCCCTCCCAGGAGCAGGGGCAGAGGGGGGGGGTTTCACCCAGGATCAACTACCAGCCATGATGCTCAGGATTGTTCATAGGAACTATGAATGTCACCTGCACTGGATTGATGGCAGATTGTACAATCTGGTGGGACCTGCTGGCCCTGGCCTGCAGCCCAGCCACCTTCAGGTCAGTGAAGGAGCAGTGCTGACTGCGGTCATGCTGCTGCTGTCTGGACACATATGCACCTCAGATTCCACAATACCCTCCCCATTCAAGGTGTTTACCCCCCATGTGTCACACACTGCCCCTGTCTGATGTCTTGTATTTCTTGTCTGTCTGCAAATGCAACCTCTCCTACCCATCTTACCTCCCCACACATACTTGCATTCCTTCCCCAACGTTCCACTCTCTCCTTAAAAAAAAGTGGGCTCCTGTCCCACAACAAAAATATTGCCCCATATATAGGTCTCCATTTCACACATGCTCACTGGACACAACTAATTATGACATTAGCTAGTTATCACATTTATGCTGTCCTCACCCCTCTCTCTGGGGTGTGAGGCTCCAAATTCATGTACAAAGTCTGTAAAAACTGCACAGCTGTTGCTGTACAAGAAATGGAGAGGTATGGTCCTTTCCTACACTTTTCCTTCACAACCTTACCTGCCTTTCAGTGTGTTTTTCCCCCTGCTTGTCCCCATTTCTCCACTGTCCTATCACCCCCTTTTTCTTTTCTTTTTTTAATTTTTAGCATGGGTTTGCACAAAACTAAGCGATGCACTGCTCAAACCTGCTTAAAAGTGCCTTAATTATCTTATTTGTTTCTCACCATGTTAGGCACATCTGCAAAATAATCATCCCTGATATGTTTGAAACCTGGCCCCCTGTCAACCACAGCATAGTACATTAGCCCACTAGGCCACTCAGCTCTGAATTAAGGCAGGTGTTTCCAGCAAAATGTACTGACTGCCACTGATAGACTGCAAGTACATATAATGGGAAAATGGGACTGTACCTGGGACTGTGATGGAAACACTATTCCAGTACACAGCCAAATGAATAGAAATGGATGTACATGAGGCCTGGGATAGCAGAAATAGCTGTCAACTGTACAGACTGTTGCAGAATGTCCACAGTTTTGCCCCCTATTTTTGGCCTGGTTTGCATAAAATCTTATTTTCTTGGCAAAGTAAAGTCAAGTCATTAAAGATTGAGGGTAGAAAATCATGACAGACATTTGAGTTTCACATTTCATACCCTTCAGAAAACACGTTAATGCAAAACCTGTTATTCTATAAACATTCTAAGTTTGTAAGAGCAATATGTAAAGATTGTCCCTATTGTTGGGCCTTTGCCCCTCTTTTATTTATGGCTTTGTCCATATTTCACTCTCTAAGAGGTTGAGAGGTATGATAGCAGGTAATTGTTCTCTTTTATCAGCAACATCTTTAAACATGCTTGCTAAGGCAGCAATGGCGAAGTACATGTGTACAACTGGGACCCTGCTGCACAACAACTGCCTTTGAAAGCCATTCACATAATGATGGATGTAGACGTCTTTACAAACTGCATGTATGCACATATATCTTGCAAATACTCCTTCTACAGCCCTGACTCAGTATCTCAGTCTGTTAAATGCCTTGCATGCAGTGTATTTTGACACAAAAAGTCCTGTGCTCAAATCCAGTGTGTTGCATATCAATTACATTCTTGTGAACACAGAAAGTAATGACTGACTCATGCAATTTTAACCCACAAGATTGCTACTACTGCATTAACTGCTACCCATGTTTGCAAGTCAAAGGCCTGTAGGTAGGGAAACACTGCACATATCTATATAGCCAAACTATATGCTGCCTACTACTCTGTGACTGGCCCTGTTACATAACAGATGTACCTCATGCACATGCCTCTACTGGACTGTAAAGGGTACCATTACCCTAGTACTGCTGTGATGACACAGCTGACACTGCTGCCTCAGTTACACATACAGCTTACTGTCTTCTAAAGAGTTCACACCCCCTATGTATCCTAGGCTGCAGCACAACATTCCCAGGTGTATATTAAGCTAGCTGCTACAGACCTACCATATCTCACAACCCTTTAGAACAAGGGATACAGACAACAACATACATAAAGGGTGGGGGGGGGTGGCAAAGGTCCAGTGACAGGGACAAGTTTCACTGTTTGCCCCTACAAAGATAGTGAGCTGATAGAATAGCAGCTACTGCATCAGCATGCATATTCTGATGGATATGATGTCTAACATTCAAACGTATCTCTCTCCTTACTGACCTCAACCCACAGTCTTTACCCACTGAACTTCCAGATAATAGTAATGTCATGTGACAATGGCCAAACACATCATGTAAAACTGTGAACATACCGCATAAATCTCAACAGTGTTTGTACCTACCCTCTGTGATGCTGTAGTCTCCATACCACACTAATGTCCATTTCAAAGACTAAGAAGGAGTCCAAGGCCTAGATGAAGCCCTTAAATATTGCATTGGGGTGCCATGTCATTGGCTAATGAAAGTGCAACCCAGCTGTTTTGGATGCAATTAGCAAGTCTGAACCACAGATTAGTGCACACGCAATTACCTGTTAATGAGCATACCTACAAAAGGCAATCAGCTACCTATGGGGAACAGGTCTATATGTTGCTTTACTCAGGCACACTATGGTTTAGCAACCTGTTTGCAGAGGCTCTGGTGAAAAAATGATTACTTCACTCTACCAGGTATGTAATACATGTGACCATATAATGGGATGCAGATGGGAGGATGAAGGTATGGGGGAAAAGGGACTATAGCAGTAGGCTTGTAGTACATCTATGGCATTGACATGTTCCTGATACTTTACTGCCCAATAGCTATGGGCATGCCTCTCAACAGTCCCAGCTTTGAATCAAATCATAGCTCTGCCCTGTTACCAAACCCCTTGTCCCTGACATTTGGAAATCCTTTTTCACAATCCCTCTCCATAAAGGAGGCAACTCCTCAGACTCATCCAACTATCATTCCATTGCCATTCTCTCCCCACTCTCCAAAATTCTTGAGAAATGTATCCACACCCAACTACTTAAACATTTGCTAGATAACAATCTTCTTACTCCCACCAAACATGGATTTAAACCCAACCACAGTACATCTACTGCACTACTCTGTTACATCTAAACTGTAGCAGAAGCCCATGATAATAACCACCTAGTTTTCTGTCTATTCCTTGATCTTTCAAAGGCTTTTGATACAGTCTTTCACCCCAAAATGCTATCCAAACTTTCTGATCTCCACCTGTCTACCCCTTCTATAAACTGGTTCTTTAGTTACTTATCAAACAGACAACAGTCTATACACTGGCAATCTGTCACCTGTCCTATTTCTACCAATCAACACCAGTGTTCCCCAAGGTTCCATCCTGGGACCCCTCTTGTTCAATATTTTCACTAACACACTACACACCACTACTAATCTCTCTACACTCTTACAATATGCTGATGATTCAACCCTTATAACCACCGCCCACAGCATCCCAGAACTCCTTGTACATACCCAAGACACCTTCACCTCCATTGAAACCTGGCTCAGTGATAATCAACTAATATTAAACCCCAAAAAACAAAGCTTCTTTTTTCCTTCCCAAAAATGATTAATCTTAAATCCTCTTTCTATAGTACCTCACTTAACAATACTACCATCTCACCTGAACCCTATACTAAATTACTTGGTGTAACTATTGATGATGAACTAAAGTTTGACATGCTAAAGAAAACCAACCAAAAACTTGGACTTCTGTACCGTAATCATAAACTACTCTTACCCCCTCCAAATCCTCATTTGCTATATCTCTCCTCTTAACCATCAGTCATCTCTCCTCTACAAATTAGAACAAACCTACCACAAAATAGCTAGATTTGCCTCCAACCAACCATATAAATAACCCCACTGCCTCGCTCTTAAATCTTTACTCTGGCCTGAATTCCAAAACAACTTCTTCCACAATTACATTACACACTCTATACTCTACAACCCTACATCCTGTCCCTCAATCTCAAACCTAGTATTACTCTATAACCCCCATTGCCAGATTTGCACATCTGACAAAAATCTTCTCAACATCTACAAACCCAATAAAAATATTGGTAAATCTCTTTATAAATTGTTTGTTGCTCATACCTGGAATGCCCTCCCCTATAATATAAGAATTATCCCCCATAAAGCCCAATTCAAACTTGAACTTAAAAACTACCTACTAAAGACCTGGTCCTGTCCTTGTCAAACTCCAACCTGACATCTTATTGCTCTCCTCATAATTCTATCTCCTGACTCTCTGCATACATCATATTTTTCTATTTGTCTCTCTAACACATCTATTACTGTAGACCTATACCCTGAGACTTGTAAATACTGCTGTACATGCAGTTATTGCTGAAACCTGTATATATTTCTGCAAGTGAACTTTTTATTGCTGTTCTATAATAACACTATGCAACTTGTACACAACTCTGTAAAATTGTGATTCTTATTTTCTATGTATAACAACTTCATATTTTACCTTTGTAAATATATCTCTGCTTTTTATATTGTGAACTGTATCTGGAGCTTTTCTCCTCAGGTCTCCACTGAAAATGGGCCCCTGGCTCAATTGGACCAACCCGATTAACAAATGACAATAAATAAATAAATAAATAAATAAATAAATAAATAAAGTGAGGTTTAATTCCTCACACTATCAACAGCATACAAACAGAGTGTGACCACTGCTGTGACCTCTGCATTTTGTGGAAAATGGAACATGTTCTCAGGTTCTTTGTGACAGCCTTGGAATTGTGTGGGCTGCTGCTATATCCTTGCAAACATACTGTTATTGCAGTTGTATGGGAACAATAATGTGTTGGTGGTAGGGGACTCTGACATTGACAGTCGTGCGTCTGTCCTATGACCTCACTGTTTGGCATTTCCCTTGCACAATGCAGTTTGGGTTTCCAGCCATGGGGCCTAATGCATATTATGTGGCACTCAATATTGGACAGAGCACATGTTGTCCCAAGTAGCTGTTAGTTCTCTGCAAGTAGCCCAGTAGCCCACTCTATTATCTTGAATACATGCAGCAGGTCCATAGATATGCTACCCTAGTCTAGTACCATGTGCATTTGTTGTATAGGAGAGTGACTTACCTAGTAAATGCAGCAGTTGAGAGACCTGGGTTTCAGGGCTGACTCTGTGTGATGCACGTTGTACACAGCCAATACATGGTTAGGTACAGGTTGTGTTGTCTGGCTGGCATCCTTTTTACTATGTATGTGAGTTGGAATAAGGTGTCAGTCCCTAGGACCCTATGTTGTCAGTGCATGTGCTATGCGTTGCCTCTTGGTCAAGGCCAGGGCATACTTGACACACCTATGTCTGCCTAGAGTGACAGCCGCAGGGGGTTCGTCCTCCAAGTCCCTCTGTGGATGTGGCTATGGGGACCTAGGCACTGGTGGATGGCTGTGTGTCCCTTCCCTGTGATGGTCCTGCCTCAGCTATTTCCACAGGATCATATTGTGTAGCATGGCACATATTGTGAACATCTGTGCACATGTGGCTGGAGAGTACTGCAGGGCTCCACTGGATATATTGAGGCACCGGAACAGTGACTTGAGTAGCTCAAACACATGCTCTATGATGTTCCTAGTTTGTGCGTGTGCCTCATTATGGTGCTCTTCTGTCTCTGTGTGTGCATTTCCGATGGGTGTCATAATGCACAATTCCAGTGCATAGCCAGCATCCCCCAGTAGATGGCTATAAGGGATGTACTTCCTGGCAAACATCTGGTAAAGCTATGATGCATGTCAGATATGGGAGACGTGATAACTGCCAGGTCTACCAGTACACACATTCATGATAATGCCCTGGGCATTGCACATGACCTGGCAGTTGATGGAGTGATACCCCTCGCGGTTGATGTAGACTGTACCCTCCTCACCAGGCGGTGCTTTGCTGTGGACATGAGAACAGTATATGGCACCCAGTACCTCAGGGTACTGTGCTACATGATAGAAAAGATGCATGCTGCTGTCCCTCTCCTCAGGGGTGCAAGGTAAATAAATGTACTTATTGGCATGTGGTAACATGGCATCCAAGAACTGGTGGAGTACCCTGGATGCTGATGCCTGTGAGACCCCCATCATGTCCCCAGTTGGTCTTTGAAAAGTACCTGTAGCTAGTATCCTATGAGCTACACATACCTTTGTTTCCACTGGGATGGGTTGCCCTCTGTTGGCTCTGGGTTTGAGTTCAGGGCAGCAGAGTTTGGTGAATTCTTGTAGTATGTCCCTGTCCACCCTGTAGTGCTCAACAATTTCCAACTCATGTAGTTCCTGGAAGGTTACCCTGGGCCTGAACACTCTTCTCCTTCTCAGCCTAGGCCTATTGTCAGCAGTAGCATCAGCATTGGCCTCAGCATCTGGCACACACAGATGTAGCAAAGCTGCAGCAACCCCTAGCATTCTCTCAGTTAAAATTCCCAAATCTGTACTCCAATGATGCAGAGTATGGGAGAAATCAGATCGTAGGGTGTATGCATACTTAATAGTCCTCTGTTGCAGATGCAGCATGTGTGTTTGGCTAAGTATGATGCACTCCACCTGCCAAGTACATCACTGAGGGGTCGGAATGGCCCAGGTTAGGTGGAACAGGGGTCATCAGTAATTTATATCTGATTGGCTTTCTCAGCCAATTTCTTTTTTTCTTTTCCTTTTTTTGACAACCTTCCTTCCTAAGCACTGCTGTGCAGCATGCAAACATGCTCAAACCAGCTTAAACATGTGCCCCAAAGCTAAGCAAAGCTTAGCAGCAGTGGACACCCCCCTGCCCCTGCTCAGCTCAGCGGCACGGTGTGCAAACAGGCTCTGCTGAGCTCCAATGTGCTTAAAGAAATAGAGACACACCCCTTTTGATATCAGCTACTTCTTCTGTGGACAACACCCCAGTTCTGGAGCTATACAGATGTGATCTGCGGGCACGGGTACCCATTTTTGCTATTCAGTAACCCCAGCTCATTTGCATACAGATCCGTGCACACAACCGGGAAACTACACTATTCCAGGACCTGCTTCCTTAGCAGTCACAGACATCTACCATTGTACATACTCCATGCTAGGCCCTATAATGCATTATTGTCACATATTTTATTTCTTGTTTTTATACTTTTAAATAACTTCTTTTGCATAATGGCATGCTTGCACACTGCTGCGCACCGTGCAAACATAAGCATATGTAAGCATATTTTAGAACAGGAATATTCTGTTTATTAAAGGTCTGGGTGTTATTAAATCTATGAAAAAATACTATTGTTATACTAAAGGGGTGATATATGCTGTTTGCCAGCTGTGTGATAGTTTTTATCCTGGGAAGACTAAGAGGGCACTTAAACAAAGAATGTACCAACATACTTATGATATCAAGAATAATGTTGACAGTAATGCCTTATATAAACATATTAGGTTACATTCTTGACACCTTTTCAAATTCTGTTTTTGACCATGTTGACCTGGGTTATCAGGGTAGTCCCATGGATGATTAATTGGAGTAGAAAGAATATAAATGGCAGATTAGAGCAAATCCAACCGAATTGCCTGGCCTTAGTGACCAGATATCATTAAGTACAATACTTAAACTAAAAGCTGCTTATTTTTTGTAACAGTATTGTGCCATGACCTTTTTTAGATGAAAGTGTGCTTTTATAACTTTTGTACAAGTTTGTATATGGTTAGTGTGGGCATTTGTTTTATTTTGTATTCTCATCTGCATAATTGTTAACCGATCTGGTTAGGGTCGGACGTATTTAATAACTGTTCATTGGTTTTGTGGTTATTCTGATGGTCTAGTTTACCGGAATTAAACTCGCTCAATACATTTTATTTTTAAGCTGGTTTAACTGGGTATCCAACATTTAGGATAGGGGAATATGCCCTTTCCATAATATTGTGAAATCTCAGAGGTAGCATATATATTTAGTAGGGGTACTTACTCAAACCTAGGGTTACCAACTTTCCTGGATTTTCCAGGACAGTCTTGTTTTTCAGGCTTGCGTTCTGTATGCTGGGCAGTGCCTGTCCAGGAAGTAAAAAGTCCCAGATTTGAGGTTTGGCAGAGAATCAACTGGATTTTAATTCTTATTATTGGTACCAGGTGTAGTTTACTTGCTGTTCTGCTCATCATACCAGTTAAGCACTCCAGATTGTGCAGAACACCCCATATTTACATAACCAAGAGTCACTTTTCCCTTGTTCCACATTAAACAGTGGTGGTTCCACTTTGTGTTTTTTGACTGACTCATATACCATAATTACAGCCAATCAGTATTGCAGTATATGAGCAAATCTGATAACTTCTAAAGCAAAGTAAGCCAATGAGGACACACACAGAAGTCATCCAATGGCATTCTTTACTGTTTGTGTGCCACTGCAATACCTTTAAAATATGGGAAACCTTTTGTTGGATAATCTTGGTGGCTTTGTTGTTGCATTTGGATTTTTTTTTATTCATGGTCCTGCCTACCTTCTCTACAGCACAGTGGGTTGTGGACTTGTGGAGCTGAAGTAAACATAACTACAAACTAGTGAATAAGAAAGGTGAGCTATTTAATGTTAACACTTGAAATTGCCTGAAATAATTGAATATTTGATTTTCTGATGTTGTTTGCATCACTTTGATTTTGTTCCACATTGATAGGGTCTGCCACGCAGTTTGTTAAGTTAGTTAGATTCAAGATTTTTTTTTACATATCAATGACAAATAATCCCGAGTCATATAAATTCATCAAAATCATAGCTCTCAACTAATCAGGGACAAATATCACCAGAGTCAGGGACACATCCAGAAATAATCAGGGACACTTTTAAAATATTAGTACTATTAAAATGAGCTATCAACTGAATAAGAATATGTGAATTATACATTTTCTGAAATAAAAGAAGTCTATAACTCTAACCCAGCCACTGGGGATGCACAAGCCAGTGCATTTCTTTGTGCCGGTCCCAAGCCCGGATAAATGGGGAGGGTTGCGTCAGGAAGGGCATCCGGCGTAAAACTTCACCAAAACATTTCATGCAGTCACCAAGAAAAATGTTTATACCGGATCAGTCGAGGCCTGGGTTAATAACAGCTGCCACCAGTACTGTTAGCCTACAGGGTGCTGGCAGAAATTTGGCTGCTGTTGGCCGAAGGAGGAGAAGAGGCGGAAGACATGGCCAAAGGCAGGAGGAGAGGAGAAAGGCTAGGACTGTGGTAGTGAGGGTCGGAACTTTGAATGTTGGCAGTATGACTGGTATAGGGAGAGAGCTAGCTGATATGATGGACAGAAGGAAGGTTGGTATATTGTATGTGCAAGAGACCAGATGGAAGGGGAGTAAGGCTAGGTGTATCGGAGGTGGGTTCAAATTGTTTTATCATGGTGTGGATGGGAGGAGAAATGGCGTAGGAGTTATTCTGAAGGAACAGTATGCTGAGAGTGTTTTGGAGGTGAAAAGAGTGTCAGATAGAGTGATGTTTATGAAGCTGGAAATTGATGGTGTAATGATGAATGTTGTTAGTGCATATGCTCCACAAGTTGGGTGTGCAATGGATGAGAAAGAAAAATTTTGGAGTGAATTGGATGAAGTGGTGATGACTGTACCCAAGGGTGAGAGAGTGGTGATTGGGGCAGATTTCAATGGGCATGTTGGTGAAGGGAACAGAGGGGATGAGGAAGTGATGGGTAGGTATGGTGTTAAACAAAGGAATGCAGAAGGTCATATGGTAGTGGATTTTGCGAAAAGGATGGACATGGCTGTGGTGAATATGTATTTTAACAAGAAGGAGGAGCATAGGGTGACATACAAGAGTGGAGGAATATGCACACAGGTGGATTATATCTTATGTAGGAGGGCCAGTTTGAAGGAGATTGGAGACTGTAAAGTGGTGACCAGAGAAAGTGTTGTTAGGCAGCATAGGATAGTGGTTTGTAGGATGACATTGGTTATCAAGAAGAGGAGGAGGAGTGTAAGGGCAGCACCAAGGATCAAGTGGTGGAAATTGAAAAAGGGTAATTGTGAGGTGGAGTTCAGGGATGAGTTAAGGCAGGCACTGGGTGGCAGTGAAGAGTTACCAAATAGCTGGGTAACTACAGCAGAGCTAGTAAGGGAGATGGCTAGAAAGGTGCTTGGTATCACATCTGGACAGAGGAAGGATGACAAGGATACATGGTGGTGGAATGAGGAAGTACAAGAGAGTATACAGAGAAAGAGGTTGGCAAAGAAGAAGTGGGATTGTCAGAGAGATTGGAGAAAGTAGACAGGAGTATAAGGAGATGAGGTGCATGGCAAAGAGAGAGGTGGCGAAGGCTAAGCATAAGGCATATGAAGAGTTGTATGAAAGGTTGGACACTAAGGAGGGACAAAAGGACCTGTACGGATTGGCTAGACAGAGGAACCAAGCTAGGAAAGATGTGCAGCAGGTAAAGGTGATAAAGGATAATGAGGGAAACATACTCACAAGCGAGGAGAGTGTGTTGAGGAGATGGAAAGAGTACTTTGAAGGGTTGATGAATAAAGAGAATGAGAGGGAGAGAAGGTTGGATGATGTAGGGATAGTAAATCATGAAGTACAATGGATTAGCAAGGAGGAAGTAAGGATAGCTATGAAGAGAATGAAGAATGGAAAGGCTGTTGGCCCAGATGACATACCTGTGGAAGCATGGAGGTGTTTAGGTGAAATGGCAGTGGAGTTTTTAACCAGATTGTTTAATGAAATCTTGGAAAGTGAGAGGATGCCTGAGGAATGGAGAAAAAGTGTTTTGATACCGATTTTTAAGAATAAGGGTGATGTGCAGAGCTGTAGTAACTACAGAGGGATAAAATTGATCAGTCACAGCATGAAGTTATGGGAAAGAGTAGTGGAACAAGGTTAAGAAGGGACGTGATGATTAGTGATCAGCAGTATGGTTTCATGCCAGGAAAGAGCACTGCAGATGCGATCTTTGCTCTGAGAGTGTTGATGGAGAAGTACAGAGAATGTCGGAAGGAGTTGCATTGTGTTTTTGTAGACTTAGAGAAAGCATGTGACAGGGTGCCTAGAGAGGAGCTGTGGTATTGTATGAGGAAGTCAGGAGTGTCAGAAAAGTATGTAAGAGTGGTACAGGATATGTACGAGGGTAGTGTAACAGCGGTGAGGTCTGCGGTGGGAGTGATGGGTGTGTTTAAGGTGGAGCTGGGGTTACATCAAGGATCAGCTCTGAGCCCTTTCTTATTTGCAATGGTGATGGACAGGTTGACAGACGAGATCAGATCGGAGTCCCCATGGACTATGATGTTTGCAGATGACATTGTGATCTGTAGTGAGAGTAGGGAACAGGTGGAGGAGACCCTGGAGAGATGGATATATGCCCTAGAGAGAAGAGGAATGAAGGTCAGCAGGACTAAGACCGAATATATGTGTGTGAATGAGAGGGAGGATAGAGGAATGGTGAGGATGCAAGGGGTAGAGGTGGCGAAGGTGGATGAGTTTAAATACTTGGGGTCAATAGTTCAGAGTAACGGTGAGTGTGGAAGAGAGGTGAAGAAGAGAGTACAGGCAGGATGGAGTGGGTGGAGAAGAGTGTCAGGAGTGATTTGTGACAGATGAGTACCTGTAAGAGAGAAAGGGAAGGTCTACAAGAGGGTAGTGAGACCAGCTATGTTATATGGGTTGGAGACAGTGGCACTGACAAAAAGGCAGGAGTTTGAGCTGGATGTGGCAGAATTAAAGATGTTAAGATTTGCACTGGGTGTGACGAGGGTGGACAGGATTAGGAATAAGTATATTAGAAGGTTAGCCGAGGTTGGAAAGTTTGGAGACAAAGCCAGAGAGGCACAATTACGTTGGTTTGGACATGTGCTGAGGAGGGATGCTGAGTATATTGGGAAAAAGATGCTAAGGATGAAGCTATCAGGTAACAGGAAAAGAGGCCTAAGATAAGGTTTATGGATGTGGTGAGAGAGGACATGCAGGTGGTTGGTGTGATAGAGCAAGATGCAGAGGACAGGAAGAAATGGAAACAGGTGATCTGCTGTGGCGACCCCTAATGGGAACAGCCAAAAGAAGATGATGAAAAGAAGTCTATAACTCTAATTATTGTCATCATTATTAAGTGTAGCTCAACACCTTTTCTCCAAAACTTAACCAGTTTTAAGAGGGATTAAGAGTGACAGAACTAAGATTTGAGGCAAAATCAGGGGCAGTTGAGTGGTATGAATTTAAAAGGAATTTGTATAACTATAAAGTAATGCATTTTAACCATCCTGCAAGTTTCCTAGTTGAAATTGTTGGTATGAAGTGTTCCACATTTTGGAGATGGAAGGTTAAGAACTAGAGCTCCTTTCTTCACTTATTTAGGCAGAGGTATATTTAAGGTTCCTACTGCCAAGATAGAAATGGGGCTCATTTGTTATTGACTTAATAAAGTCATTTATTATTTACATATTTGTTTATTATTTTACTTATTTATTGACATTTGATTGCTGGGAAAGTCTGACTGCGTAGGTTGTCTCCAGACCAGTCATTTGTCTAGCTGAACACTTTACAGGTTTAATTGATAAAGGAGAGGATGTGGAGGGGTTGGAAAACTGGCACATGCTTTTTTTGCTAAATAGTTGATTAATGTAATTTAGTCATTTTCTGCTACGTAGAAGTATTTCTGTGTTAGAGATTGCAATGTATGAATTGTTTCTGCAGATATACTTTATTTTATTTATTGACAAGCAATTAAAGAAAAAGTCAAACAGATTCAAAGATTCAAAGAAACTTTATTGTCATTTAGGCCCACACAAATGTGGCCTAAATGAAATAACAAATGTCAGCTCATGAGAGAAATGCAGTGCAAATAATATAAATGCAGTGGTATCAAAGAATAACATAAGAAAGAAAATAGCACATATGACATGCAAGAGGTTGTTCACATTACATAAACACACTCAATACCCATTATCCAATGATAAATAATAAAAAATAAGTACCCACTGCCAAACCCCTTCACTGTTAAGATAGAGAATAAATAGAGGCTAGTGAATAGCAGCTGTTTAATTACTGTATTGCACTTCTTAACCTTAGACGTGACTCAGTATAGCCATCATATTGTGTAATTACTGGTGGTAATTGCTTAGAGCAGCAGAGTTAAATGAAAAAAAAGAGGCTTCAATGTATCAGGTTTTATGGTTGGTGTCCGAATTAATAAGCCTCACAACTGTAGGATACAAACTGTTCCTGAATCTGGTAGTCCTATAGCAAAAGCTGTGGTACCTCCTACCAGACGTAAGTTGTGAGAACCAGTTGTGGGCCGGATGGGTCAAATCAGCAAGTATTTTATGTGTTCTCTTTCTTGCTCTTGTAAAGAAAAGCTCCTTAAAAGAAGAGAGGTTGGTGCCCAAGATTTTCTCAGCCACCCTCACTACCCTCTGTAGTTTCTTCTTCTCAGCAGCTGTGCAGTTGCTGAACCATGCTATGAAGTTGCTAGTGAGGTTGCTAGGAAATTGCTCTCGAAGAGTAAACAGTGGGATCCTGGCCTTTTTAAGCTTTCTCAGGTGGTGAAACCTCTGTTGAGCTTTCTTGACTATATGGTGAGTGGTTGGTGAACTGTTGCCTTTGTCCTGAAGTCAATAATCATTTCTTTGGTCTTATTAACATTCAGGTCCAGATTGTTCCTGTCACACCAGGCAATCAAAGTGTTCATCTCATCTCTGTACTTATGTTCATCCCCACCTCTAACGAGACCTACAACTGTGGTATCATCAGCGAATTTTCAGATTGGGTAAGCTGTGTGAACTGGCTGCTTATTGTCGAACAGAAGTGATTTTTATGCTGATTACTGTTCAGCAAATTTAAGTTAATGCTAGACTGTTGTAGACTATAAATTTAATTTTGAGTTAGATGCAGTTTCTTTGGTATGAATAATCTGCAATGCTTTCTAGAGTTCATACTTATTGTGTAGCAAAAGTAGGTTAATAAAAATATGTTTTAGTAACTTTTGCAATGAATTACAATGCAGTCAGCAATTGTACTGTAGTCTCAGTGATGTCCAAGTAGAGAGGTTTGTGCTTATTTAGGGGGCGTAAATCGATGGAAAACCTGTGAAGTGTAAAGTTCTGGCAGAAAGACCATTTCAGTTATGCCACACAGAAATGGTACAAAATAGGGTGTTCCACATTTTGACTATCTGTTACACATTGCTAGGGTCTATATTCCACATTATCCCCTTAAGAAGTTGAGACTGATGCTGCCCATTCAAAACATACTGTAAATACTGGTAATTCAGTTTTGAATGGTTGTACTTAAAAGTTACATGTTTTTTGTTTTTGTTGAATATAACATTAAAGCTTCTGTTTCCTTTTGTGCTGTTTACTGTTTTAGTCTTATTCATTTATTTTTCATGATACTGAGTGTATTTCATTGTGTTGTATTCTTAATGGATACAAGTGAAGGCACTGCAAGCATGGACAGTGATTCAGACCAGGATTGTGCGGCCGTACCACCCAAGAAGGTAAAGGCCGAGAAAGCTAAAAAGAGAATGTCACAGTTTCATCATAAATGGCAAACTGATTTTACATGGTGTGAACCAGTCCAAGACAATGTGTTTGCTGCTCACTTCACAGTTTGTAAAAAGAACATATTGATGATGTATGGTGGAAAAAGCAACTTGCTAACTCACAACCACAACAGAGTTGGTGAGGATGTATCACGCCATGCACCATCACATTTCTTACAATGTTGCAGAATGTGGTGTTAAGCTCGATCACCAGCTGTATCTGGTCTTGGCCATTTGCAAAAAGATGACCTGTGACCACACTAAGGCAAAGATGTTGGTGACCGGTGTCCTTGATCTGAAGTTGGTAGAGTCAGTTGATAAGGACTTGACTAGCAACACATTCTTTGTCAACAGATGCATCAGATTTGAAAAGTTACAAGATGTTTCTTGTATGTGCCCAGTATTTTACTGCAGAAACTGGCTTTAACAAAATACTTCTTGACTTTGTTGGGCTCAACAACAAACACTCTACTTCTGTAGCGAACATGATTTTTCAGGTCCTGGCTGACAACAGTCATATGGCGCATATCTTTGCATTCATTCAATAATACCAGTTTATGTTACAGGCACAAGCAGTCAGTCTTCACAATGTTGCTGAAAAGAAATGACAAGATCATCAAAACTAAATGCAATGCACACATGATTCACAACGTGCTGAAGAAGGTAACGGATGAACTGGACCGTGATGTTGAAACAACGGTGACATCTATTTATAATAACTTCAGAGTATCAGCAAACCACAGAATAGATCCGCAAAAGCTTTTAGAATTCATGGACTTGGAGTACCACAAACTGTTGAGACATGTACCAACCAGATGTTTTTTTTCCTGGGTCCCGCTGTCAATAGGTTATTGTAATCTTGGCTGGCAATCATTTCGTATTTCATTTGTCTAGGCAGTGAATGCACTAAGAGAGTCTGTGCAAATCTAGGCATAGAAGAACACACACACATGATCATGAATTGAAGACTAATATCAAGAAAACATATTTATGCTTTGTGCAAAATATCTGCAGTGTTTTTTGAATTATCTGTTCAGAAAGTAGAGAGGGAAGATTTTACATTCTTTGAGCTGTTTCTGGTAATGCAGAACTTGAGAACAAAAACTGAACTACACATAACAGATATTTTGGATCCAAAACACATGCTGTTCCTGAAAATGAAGATATGTAACCATTCCATGTGTCTATTGTGAAAAGTTTTTGTGCTGTTCTCGTAAAGGGTTTGAAGTATCTGAACAAGTGGTTTAATTTCTCAGTCAGAAGATGGTATCACTTTTGCATTAAGTCACTTGCTGCTCAGCAAACCACCAGAACTTAAACATATAAAAACTGTGTGCTCTGCCATGGGCTTATTGCAGGAAGCTGACTTGGATGCATTCTGCAATGAATTCTGCATGGCAAAAGAAAGTTTAACAAGCATTGTTGCAGATTTGACTCTGCCATCACCATGTGAAAAATGGCAGAAGTTTTACAGTGTGGGCCCGTACCAATAAAACATTTCCAGTTAACTTGTTTATCTTTGTAAAACCAGCAAAACCAAGGAATACTCCAGCAATTAACCACACCAGAAAAAATGCAGGAAACAACAAAAATAGTAAAAGCTGGTGTGGAAACAAGGCAGCCTCCAAACACAACGTTTCAAAAAGAAAACAGGTTTATTGTAAGCGCTTTCACAAAAGTGTCATTGTTTCATCAGACATTTTCTAAAAAACAGCTCCCACAAATATATAAACACACCCCAGATAAGACAATTATTAAATTAAAGTGTTCAACAATTTTAAAGTAAAATGATTTAGCACAAGGCATAGTCAAGAAAGGCAATGAAAACTTCAATAAAAAGTGCAATTACAAGAACCATGTAACATAACATGCTTAAAACTTTTGCTCTAAAAAAATGTTACTTCTTCGGTTTTCTGAATTTCAAAATTTATTGTATTTTATTTATTTATTTTACACTTGTTAACTGGGAAAGTCTAACTGGACACATATCTATTTTCAGCGGAGGCCCAGGGAGAAAAGCTCCAATAGCATGTCATAAAGAAATTACCCAAGAATATCATTCAGAAATATAGGTTCCATAGAAACATAAGTTATATATAGATTAACAATTCCTTTAGTAAGGTCAGCATACAGTATTCTAGTAGTAGGGTTTATATAGAATATAAAATATAAACACAAGAAAAAAAAATTGTCTTTCTAAATTATGAGTACTCTCAATATTTTGTTACAGAAATAACCAGTGATTATTAAGCTTTACAGTGAAAGGAATTAGGGGACCTTTAGTAGAATCCTTGACCATGGTATTGGTGCAAATTAACCTGGGGAGTAGCATGAAAAAAGCCTATTGTTTGAGAAGTGGGTTCTCTGGAGTTCTGTAAATTGAATAGTAGAAGTAGTGGAGGTTATTTGGCTAGGTAGTGAGTTCTAGATTTTGGCAATACTGCAGGCAAAGAGAGATTTGCCAGCATAATTTTTGTGTCTGATAGTGCTCATTAGGTTCTGAGAACTAGATTGTAAGGCTCTGGTAGGGATGTGGAGGTTAATTATATATATATAAGTGCAGGTTTTTTTTTCTGGAAGGTAGAAGAGATTATGCGCTATTGTGAGTTGATTTAACAGAAGTAGCTGAGGTAGCTTGAGCCAACTGAGTTGGTTAAGGGCAAGACAGTGGTGGGATTTGTATGAGGTTTCAGTAGCAAACTTGGCTATTTTGTTATAACAAGATTCAATTTTGTTCAGATCACTCTGGTGGAGATTAGTAAGAATGGGAGAGGCATAGAGAAGGATGGATAAGAGATGAGTTCTTGCAATAGTAGCTTTGGTTTGTTTAGTTATAAAGTGCTTGTTCCTATAGAGAAGTCATATTTTTATTAACTTTCTTAATGGTTTGTGCTATATGGATGTCAAATTTGAGGTTATTTCTATTTCTACACCAAAGAGTTTAGTCTGTGCAGTTGGAGTTATTTCAATGTTATCTTTGGAGTGAATGGTGAAAGTGTTGTTGGGGGGGGGGGGGGGCATGACCTGAGTCAAAAAGAATTCATTTAGTTTTTATGGGGTTAAAAATAAGTTTAATGTTTGTGAACCATATTTCGGCTAGAGTAAAAGTGTTTTGGGTGAGGATTTGCAGTTCCTTTAAGGTGGGGCTGTCACTAATAAGGGTGGTGTCATCTGCGTATTGTATTACTGATGCTGTGAGTGAAAAGGAATTGATTTGGTTGCTGAATAGTGAGAACAATAGTGGGCCAAGGATGGATCCTTGAGGGACACCTATGGATACTGGAGCAGGGGGGACAGCTGATCATGCCATAGGACTGCTTGCTGTTGACCAGATAAGTAGCTAGTAAACCATGATATAGTGGAGGGGCTGGGGCTTAGGGTAGATAAAGTTTGGAGAAGAATGTTATGGTCTACCATGTCAAAGGCTTTAGATAAGTCTAAAAAAATGGAAGATACAAATAGTCCCTTGTTTCTATTGTGGTTAACTATATCTGTAAATGATAGTAATGCTGTGGTGGTGCTGTGGGATGGTCTAAAGCCATGCTGAGTTTTGCAGATTAAGTTGTTTTGTAAGAGGTACAGAAGTAGTTGGGAATATACAACTCTCTCTAATATCTTGGATAGAGGTGAGAGTATTGTGATTGGGTGGTAGTTGGTGAGTTCTAAGGAGTTGCCCCCTTTGTGCAGTGGAATAATGTGCGATGTTTTCCACAGGTTGGGGACTTTGAATTCTGCAAGTGACCTGTGTATAAGGATGGACACGGGATAGGCTATGGTGTCTGCTACTTTCTGAAGGAATTCGGCTGGTAGGGTGTCAACAGCTAGTGTGGTTGGTCTGAGTTTCTTAAGGAGCTTTGAAATTATTTTAGTGGGTACAAGGTGTGGGGAAAAGTTGGTGGTATTGTTTTGAGTAGTAGGGTGGGTTTTGCTAGCACCTGGTATAGGGCTGCTAGCAGTATTGAGGGCATGGGTAAGGGTTTGGAATGTTCTGGTAAAGAACTTGTTAAATTGTGTGGGAATATTGTCATGGTTGTTTGGTAGTATTGAGGTTGGGGTGTTGGCTTTACCTGGGTGGATTATGCCATTTATTGTAGCCCAAAATTTCTCAGGGTTATTGGCATATTTTTCCTGCATGTTTTTGTAGTAGTTACTTTTGTCTAGTCTGATTTGTTTTTTGGCTTTGTTTCGAAGTTCTTGGTAGGTTTGCCTCAGATTACTGGTTTTGTTCTTTTGATATTGACTCCAGGCCAGATCCCTCTCTTTCATTGTAGTCTTAGTATCTTTAGTTAGCCATGGAGCATAGTTAGCTTTTAGTCTTCTAGTTCTGGAGGGGGCATGACAATTTAGGATTTGCAGGAAAGTGGAGTTAAAATACTGTACGGCATCATCTAGAAATAGTAGTTTTAGGGTTGTCCAATTACAGCTTTGTAGAGAATTGATGAAGTCAGTTGTTTTAAAGGTCTTTTTGTTACGTATTACTCTGAGGTTGGGTTGGCTTATGTAATGGGGTCTGTTCTGAATTAGGCAGGTTGGTTGAGGATCACTTAGACTGTCAGGTAGACAGCCAGAGTGCCATGCTAGAGTGGGGTCAGATAACAGAATCCAGTCTAAGATGGATTTGCATTTTGAGGTTTTGTCTGTTCTGGTCGCGGTGGATATAATTTGGGTAAATCTATGGAGGTTAATATGGGTAGTTGGAGTGTGGCTAGAGCAGTTCAGACAATCAATATTAAAGTCACCTAATAGTACAGTTTCTTGTGGCATGGAGATTGAGATCCAGTTTACAGGTTTTCCATTATAGTAGTGTTAATGCCTAGTGGAATGTAGCCACCTGCAATAATGATATGTTTGTTTGCGTTTAGTTTTAATTTGGCAAAGATTAGTTCAACATCTTTTGATTTCTTGGGTGTTATAATCAATTTGTTCAATGGTGAGATGATTTTTGAGCGATATTGTTATGCCACCTCCCTTTTTCTCTACTCTATTTCTGCATATTATGTTATAGCCAAGGGCTATAATCTCATTATTATGGTGTTCTAGTTTAAGCCATGTTTCAGTTAGCACTGCTATTTCTGGTTTATATACAGCTAGAAGGGTGCGAAGGCCCTGGATTTTGTTAAGTATACTTCTTGCATTTATGTTAATGAAGAGGAGAGAGGAGGTAGGTCTATAGTATAAGGGGTTTGGCTGATTAGAGTCTGTGTAGGGTGTTGTGGTGGACCCTGGATTAGGGTGAATGTCACCACAGTGAATGAGTTTGTGGAGTAAGTGAAGACACAGTTTAGTTAGTTTGTGTTGTAATTTAGTATCTCTTAATGAGGAGTGAGGGTTAATTTTGACTGACAGTTTGTAGTGGGAGTAAGAGACTGATCTAGAGGAGGTGAGGTCTAGTGGTGTAATAGGGAAGTTACAAAGTTTCAGGAGAGTCGATAGAGGTTCAGTTTGCCATTGTTGGGGGGTAGTGCTATGTAGTTGAGTGCGGTAAGAGGAGAGGTAGGAGAGCAGGAGAAAGGTAATGCTAGTGCGTAGCTAGAGTAGTGCTTGTATAAAGTGGGACTGTTGTTTATAGTTCATCATGTCTGGAGAAGAGTGTTTATGTGTAGTAACTTAAAGTAAGTGGATTTGATATACTATTAATGAGTGATAGTAAGGGTGTGGTGAAGGGTGTTGGTTTGTAAGTGATATGTGTGGTGAGAAACTCTAATTGGGTGGGAGGGAACTGATAGGGGGTGTTGTGTATAACTATAAATGTAATTTATATGGGGGTGAGTGGGAATGGGGGTAGGGTAGGGGGAGCAAAGTGATCCTAGCGAATGGAGCGGGGCAGAACCAGTAGTCCAAGGCAATGGAGAGTTTGGGAGACTATAAGTGTTATGTGAAAGAGAGCCTATTACTGCAATATGTATCCTATATGTGTGGAAGGTAGGGTATGTGGCAGTTAAATAACCTTAGATAAAATTCAAACAAAATAGTCAGTATATCAGAGATGTGTTGTGTAATTCAGGGAGCTGGAGGGTGGGCAGGATGGGTAGGAAGAGGCAAAGGTGCACTCTAGATTATAGAGGAAAAGGAGGGCAGTGTAACTAAGAAAGTAACAGATATATGGCAGGGGTGATACCTGCCGCTAATCTGTGATGCAGCGTTTGACACAATAAAGTCTGTCAGCTGTCCTTAAAGAGTACACTATGCAAAGTACACTATACCAAGAAAGTTAACATACATTCACTACTTTCAGGCTATGGTTCTTTCAAACTTCTTTGCTGGGTCCACAGTATTTTCTGGGTGATTCTTCTTAACTTATGTAGGTATTTGATGGGAGGGGGGAACCATGAAATAATGACTATGAATGGTATTCACTACTTTCAGGCTATGGTTCTCTCAAACTTATTTGCTGGGTCCACAGTATTTTCTGGGTGATTCTTCTTAACTTACATAGGTATTTGATGGGAGGGGGGAACCATTAAATAATGGCTATGAATGGTATTCACTACTTTCAGGCTATGGTTCTCCCAAACTTATTTGCTGCGTCCACAGTATTTTCTGGGCAATTCTTCTTAACTGATGTAGGTATTTGATGGGGGGGGGGCCCTAAATAATGATTACAAATGGTATTCACTACTTTCAGGCTATGATTCTCTCAAACTTCTTTGCTGGGTCCACAGTATTTTCTGGGTGATTCTTCTTAACTGATGTAGGTATATGATGGGAGGGGGGAACCCTTAAATAATGGCTATGAATGGTATTCACTACTTTCAGGCTATGGTTTTCTCAAACTTTTTACTGGGTCCACAGTATTTTCTGGGTGATTCTTCTTAACTGATACAGGTATTTGATGGGAGGGGAACCCTTAAATAATGGCTATAAATGGTATTCACTACTTTCAGGCTATGGTTCTCTCAAACTTATTTGCTGGGTCCACAGTATTTTCTGGGTGATTCTTCTTAACTGATGTAGGTATTTGATGGAAGGGGGGAGCCCTTAAATAATGGTTATGAATGGTATTCACTACTTTCAGGCTATGGTTCTCTCAAACTTCTTTTCTAGGTTGACAGTATTTTCTGGGCTGTTCTTCTTAACTGATGAAGGTATTTGATGGGAGGGGGGCACCCTTAAATCATGCCTATGAATGGTCACTAACATGCTAGCAAGCACAGCAGCAGCAACATCTATGGGGAGGCTAGGACAGTTTGAAAATGGTGCCTCAACAACCACCAACAAAATGGGTTTCAAAGAAATATAATCATTCAGCCCATATCTGAAATGTGCAGCAAACCTCAAAATCCATTTAAGTTCCATTGTCTCAGTTCTATTAGTAGTATCACCCATCCTGCAGTTCTCTTGTATTACTTGAAGCACTAAAAATAGAAAAGTGTGTTCATGCCCTGCATGCTTGGTATGTTTGTCCAGTGCACTATACTCTAAGCCTCTTCGTGTGCAATAACTGTGGTCCCTGATTCTTTCCCTAAGTTGCCTATTAGTCTACCCTACATAGAAAACTGGACATATATTACAGTGTGCAAGGTAAACTTGGTGTTTCATATTGCAATTGGCATGAGCTTTAAGATACCAAATATAACCTGTATCTGGATGTCTGAAAGTTAGATTCTCATCAATAAATGGAGAGAATGGACAATTCTGGCATTTCCTAGTTTCTGGGGGATTCAAAGGAACTACTGTCTGGGGCTTAGGGTTACACAGCAGCTGTTTAAGTGTCTTTTTGTTTTTATATACAAACCTGGGTTGGGACCCTACAATACTACCTACCTTTTCATCTACCTGTAGGATGCGCCAATTATGTCTAATAATATTTCATATTTCTTGAACATCTTGACTAAAGGATAAAGTCATGGACAGAGTATTAAATCTTTGCTGCTTATCAGAAGGTAGCTCACATCTATTAGAAAAACATGGTTTATCTCATCCTGACCTCTCTAGCATCACACTTCTACAGGCTTCATCAAGTTCTACCTTATGATATCCTCTGACCATAAATTCATGTTTCAGCCCATGTAGGCTTCATTCAAAATCAGAGGTTTCACAAGAAAGGTGAAATATTCTCATAGCCTTACCTTTAAATACATTCTGAAATATGTGTTCTGGATACATACTATTCCTGTACAGATATGAAGGACAATAACAGTCCTTTCTGTATAGTCTGGTAGTAAGTATGCCTTCAGAGTTTTTACAGATCTCAACATCAAGATAATTGAACATAACATCTTTTTTTTTTTTTTTTTTTTTTATTGCTATTGGAAACTTTACCCAATAACATCTGAATAGCTCATACTAAAATTTTAAAATGCACTACTAGTGTTTATCCCTTCAAGAAAAATGGCCTAGTCCTTTCCTTGTCATCTTTGGTCCAAACCAAAAAAAGATCATTGACAAAACTTCGGTAGAGACAGACTGCATCCATTCCATATTTACTAACATTGTGGTATTCCCATTCTGCCATTACTAAGTTGGCATAACTGTTTGCAAAGCTTGTTCCCATTGCTACCCCTGATGTTTGCCAGTAGTATAATTCATTAAAGCAAATACATTGTTCTCCCGAACTAATTCTAACAAGAGGCAGAGGAAATCAATGTACTGTAAACTATACTTTCCATTCCTAACCAAGAAAAGTTTAACCATACTAATTCCCTCATTATTTGGAATACAAGTAAAGAGGGAGGTAACATCAAGGGTAACCAGCAAAGTCATTGCATGGCTCTCTATCTCAGACTTAACTGAGTATAAGTCTTTTAAAAAATATTCTGTATCTTTTAAAACTGCTGGACATGCATCTAGTATGGGTTTCAACTGATTATCTAAATAAATAGAGATGGGTTCTGTTAACCAACCATTTCCCACTACTGTGGATCTGAAACCTGTCTGTGGTGGAGTTTTATGAATTTTGGGTAGCCGTTGCAGGAAGGGCATCAGTGGAAACTGTACAATAAAATATTGAAACAATTCCTTCGACAAAATTTCCATAGTCACACGTTCTATTAAAAAATGCATCAAATGTTCTTGCATTCGCAAGATGTCTTGGGAATTAACAATTCTATAAACATCAGTATCCTGTAAAATTATTTCCATATTCCGAAAATCAAACTATCTATACAAGACAACAACTGGCCCACCTTTATCTGCTGGGTGAATAGCTATGTCATGTGCATAGTGCAAATCATGCAATGCTTTACACTCATTGTCATTTAAATTAAACAACATTTTAGATTCCTTACCTTTAAAACTTCTAGTTCTATTTTTGTTAGAAAATAGTTTATACATAGCCTCAGAAGCTTTCAAAAATACTTCTAAAACTGGTTCAGTTTGTGGGGTAAAAATACTAGGCTTTCTAAAATGATTAATATCATCATTATTCCAGTTACTACTGAACATGAATTTCAAAGAAATGTTTTGTACAAATGTTCTGAGTTCAATTAAATTCTCTAAAATATCAGCAGATTCTGTAGGAATATAACTCAGACCTTTGTTCAAGACAGAAAGTTCAAAGTCTGTTAACTTATGTTTTGATAAGTTCCATACTAGTCCATGGACACAGACACACAGATTTTCTTGACTGTCCTCATATTGTTCGCTGGTGGCGGTTCTTTCCTTTTGTGCCCTCCTCTCTGTGGTTCCATGTCGATGGATTTCCTTCTGTTGGTTCTCATGGGAAGAGGTAGAACAGGAAAAGAGTGTTCCCGCTGCTCTTGTGGCAAAGGAGCTGTTTTACATCTAACAACAGGTTGTGAATCAGTCACAATGCAGGAAACTGCTGTGTGTGGCTCAGGACCTGTCGCTGGGGTGGAATACACAAATGCAATGTGTGTCGGTGATGTCATATCCCCCTTAATTGTTTATTGGCTACATCCAATGATTCTCTTCTCTGATGCTGGCACTCCTCCCTTGGGCTCGTTCTTGCATTCCTGGCCATGTGAATACATGATTAGAATGAAAGTCATTCATATCTCTAGCAAGTTTTTTTTTTTTTTTTTTTTTTTTTTTTTTTGCTGAATAAGCCTTTTCTCATAAATCAACACCTTGTCGAGCAAGTCATTGAGTGATAAGTCAATAGCATCATTCACCATAACTTTCATAAGTTCAAGATACAGAACATTTTTTAAGAGACTTATACTCATTAAGTCTGACGTAGAGAGCCTTGCATTGACTTTGCTGGTTACACTTGATGTTACCTCCCTCTTTACTTCTTTTCCAAATAATGAGGGAATTAGTATGGTTAAGCCTTTCTTGGTTAAGAATGGAAAGTATAGTTTACAGCACATTCATTTCCTCTGTCTCTTGTTAGAATTAGTTCAGGAGAACAATGTATTTGTCTTTAATGAAGTATACTACTGGCAAACATCGGGGATAGCAGTGGGAACAAGCTGTGCAAGCAGTTATGCCAACTTAGTAATGGCAGAGTGGGAATACCACAATGTTAATAAATATGGAATGGATGCAGTCTGTTTCTACCAACATTTTGTCGATGATCTTTTTTGGTTTGGACCAAAGGTGACAAGGAATTGGCCATTTTTCTTGAAGGGATAAACACTAGTGGTACATTTTTAAAGTTTAGTATGAGCTATTCAGATGTTATGATCGAGTTTCTTGATGTTGAGATCTGTAAAAGCTCTGAAGGTGTACTTACTACCAGACTATACAGAAAGGACTGTTATTGTCCTTCATATCTGTACAGGAATAGTATGAATCCACAACACATATTTCAGAATGTCTTTAAATGTCAGGCTATGAGAATTTCTCACCTTTCGTGTGAAACCTCTGATTTTGAATGAAGCCTACATGGGCTAAAACTTGAATTTATGGACAGAGGATATCATAAAGTAAAACTTGATGAAGCCTGTAGAAGTGTGAGGCTAGAAAGGTCAAGGACGAGCTAAATCATATTTTTCTAACAGTTGTGTGCTACCTTCTCATAAGCAGCAAAGAGTTAATACTCTATCCATGAATTTATCCTTTAGTCAAGATGTTCAAGAAATACAAAATATTATTAGACATAATTCACGCATCCTACAGGTAGATGAAAATGTAGGTAGTATTGTGGGGTCCCAACCCAGGTTTGTATATAAAAACAAAAAGACATAAACAGCGGCAGTGTTACCCTAAGCCCCAGACACTAGTTCCTTTGAATCCCCCAGGAACTAGGAAATGCCAGAATTGTGCATTGTGTCCATTAATTGATGAGAATATAACTTGTAGACATCCAGATACAGCTTATAGTTGGTATCTTAAAGCTCATGCCAATTGCAATAAGAAACACCTAGTTTACCTTGCACACTGTAATATATGTCCAGTCTTCTATGTAGGGAAGACTAATAGGCAACTTAAGGAAAGAATCAGGGACCACAGTTATTGCACACGAAGAGGTTTAGAGTATAGTGCATTGGTCAAACACACCAAGCATGCAGGGGATGAACACACTTTTCTATTTTTAGTGTTTCAAGTAATATAAGAAAACTGCAGGATGGGTGATATTACTAATCGAACTGAGACACTGGAACTTAAATGGACTTTGAGGTTAGCTGCACATTATTTCTGAAACCCATTTTTAAATCCAGAAAACTGAAGAAGTAAAATTGTTTTAGAGCAAATGTTTTTAGCATGTTATGTTACACGGTTCTTGTATTTGCAGTTTTTACTGAAGTTTTCATTGCCTGTCTTGACTATGCCTTGTGCTAATTCATTTCACTTTAAAATTCTTGAACACTTTAATTGAATAATTGTCTTATCTGGTGTGTGTGTATATATGTATATATATATATATATATATATATATATATATATATATATATATATATATATATATATATACACACACACACACACACACACACACACACACACATATATATATATATATATATATATATATATATACACACACACACACACACACACACACACACACACACACAGATATATATATATATATATATATATATATATATATATATATATATATATATATATATATATACACACACACATATTGGTGGGAGTTGTTTTTTAAAAAATGTCTGATGAAGCAATGACACTATTGCGAAAGCGCTTACAATAAGCCAGTATTGTTTTTGAAACGTTGAGTTTGGAGCCTGCCTTGTTTCCACACCAGCTTTTACTATTTTTGTTGTTTCCTGTTTATCTTTGTGTTGAATGTGTTGTCACTGACCAAGAACAACGTCTTTCCAGAAATCGTTTTTTCACTGATGGACGCCAAGTGGAGTTCGGAATGAAACAGAGCCACCGTTGCTTTGGTGAAAACCAAACTGCAGGTTTTACTGAATTAGGGCATGATCTGCAGTGAGTTTTATGAATTTGTTTTGCATGACAACTAGCTACTGTTATCAGCAGGTAGCAGAGAGAAATATTATTGGAGAAAGAGCCCAATGACTTTGAGTGAAACCATACCAAAGAAATAGACTAAGCCTTAACTAATGCTATTAGACCTAATATTATTTTTTTTCACCTGCAGTTCTGTTTGTGGTTCCCTGCATGTACAGTCATTGTTAGCTGCTTTCATTCTTACTGCCAGTACTATTTTTTCACTCTTCACTATAGCACACCAGTCCCACCTGCCACTTGGTGCAATATGTGGAACTGTTTTTGACGTTTACTGCTTGTAATGTTGTTTGAATTATAGATACTACTATTGTACTAGACTAGTTGAAATTAAAGCATTATCTGTTTCAAGTTGCTGTTAGGCCACTCTTTTCTAGATCTGTTCATTGGCCATGGTGGATTTTACTGTAGGTTTACTGTTTGTTGTTTCTAGAATACCTGATATCCAATCCAATAAGCAAAACAGCATAAATAATTTGATAGAAATACATATTTTACGGTAGTTATGTGACAGTTTTGTATGCTTTAAAACTGTCACAAAACTGCTCTAAAGTATGCATTTTGCAACACAAACTTACAAAATTCCTGGGGGTAACACCCCTGGAGCCCCCGTCAGTGCTCAGATATCTGTCATCCTGAATTTTCTCTTTAAAGTGTTGGCAACTCTACATCAACCTGGATATTCACTTCTAGGTAACAGAGATAGTCATTTGACTAGATTCTTGTCTGGTCATCTAGTATAAAAAATCCATCAAAGGCAGGTTACAATGCAGTCTTCATCTAATAGAGCTATGCTTTCTAAGACAGGGAAATACAAACACTCATTATACTGCATGCATTATTTTAGGAAAACTTAGTTACATTATCAGCCAATGAAATTACAGATATTCACTTACAACAGATATTAAATTACAGTTTATATTTAGCCATACTCAAAGGAAGTATAGGAAATGTAGTAATGATAAATATGTCATGCAGTATGCAGTGAAAAAAGCATTTTTGTTTTCAGAGTCTTAAAGTTGTTAGCTACTGACAATAACTTTATCAGACATGGAGTCTTAATAAAGGAGAAAGCAATAATGGCTATTACTTTTAATTGCTGCAATGTGGTTTAAGTGTTTTCCCTTCTGAATCAAACTTTACATCACCCCACCGACTATTGATTTATTATTGTTTTATTCATATCATATTATAATGTATTTTACCATACTGTATTACTATGGGGACTTCCAGCTTTTCAGTGCTCCTCATTTCACAGTTAACTAAAGAAATAAAATAGAAAATAATAAAAATAATAAATGTGACAAAAAACAGAAGCCTGCAGCAGCAGCAGCATTATTCTGTTAACTACATCGCCACATGCATTTCGTTTTACCTAATGACTAGATTACGGTGATGATCCAAGTAAACCATTCCTTTCAAATGTTCAACTACTCAAATGACATTTTACTGCTGCAATGAAAGCTATCATGAGTGAACAGCTCTACACTTCTGATTAAAATATCTATACAAACTGATGGTAGCAAAAAACATGTCAATAGCTAGTGGAATGAAGTTGACTGTCATGATCATGCTAGCAACTTAGGATGATGCAGAATATTGTTAAAAAAGTCATAGATACGTTAATGTGGTTAATGCGAGTCTGAATCCTGCCCAGATAATAGGCTGCTGCATTCGTCTGACATAACTTTTTAGAGGTACTTTTTGCTCGCGTAGCTAGGCAGTAGTATTTATGCATATATATTTTAATATATTGCTTACTGGGTCAGCAGGCTGTTATCTTTATGACCCTGATGCAATACAAATAAAACAATATGACAACTATTAAATTAAGATGAGATGTACTACAGTAAATCACAAGACAGAATAGTGTATCACTCACAAAGAAAACGGGTCAGCAACAATTGATGACAAATGGATCAACAGCAAATGTTGACAATCAGTATAGTCTATGACATAATGGACCCATGGTGCATGTGGACAAATCCCTAATGGTGAACCAGGTACTGGGGAAGCTGGTAAAAAATTCTAGATGTGGCCTATCTGAAACTAATTCACCCATCCTTGGTGTGGGAAAAATACAGTCAAAATGCAGTGCAATGCTGAAACCAGTGCAGAGAGAGAACTGTATGGCATGTAGCTTATGACCTGCAGGCATGAGGTTTGTTCTGCCAAGTTGTAGACTTGTGATGCCAGTCATATAGCGTGTACAAGAATGTACACATTGAAAGGGTAAGACATAACAGACCATTACATCTTTGAGCACAAATGTCAATTGATCAGTGTGGGGGTTAAGCAAACAAAAAAAAAAAAAAAAAAAAAGAAATGACTCAAGGCTGACTTAATGATATTATAATGTGATCTGCTCTCACCATTGTGATAAGAAACAAATGGTCACGGTGTGTGTGTGTGTGTGTGTGTGTGTGTGTGTGTGTGTGTCTGTGGGGGTATGCATGTGAATATGAATGAGCAAGCGCATGTTTACGTGTGTGTGTGTGTGTGTGTGTGTGTGTGTGTGTGTGTGTGTGTGTGTGTGTGTATATATATATATATATATATATATATATATATATATATATATATATATATATATATATATATATATATATATATATATATATATAGATAGATATAGATCTCCGCATCAGTAATTTTTGGCAGAGGTTTTACGCCGGATGCCTTTCCTGACGCAATCCTCCCCATTTATCCAGGCTTGGGACCGGCACAAAGAAATGCACTGGCTTGTGCATCCCCAGTGGCTGATGTGGACTTAGAGAAAGCATATGACAGGGTGCCTAGAGAGGAGTTCTGGTATTGTATGAGGAAGTCGGGAGTGGCAGAGAAGTATGTAAGAGTGGTACAGGATATGTACAAGGGCAGTGTGACATTGGTGATGACTGTGGTGGGAGTGGCAGATATGTTTAAGGTGGAGGTGGGTTTACATCAAGGATCAGCTCTGAGCCCTTTCTTATTTGCAGTGGTGATGGACAGGTTGACAGATGAGATTAGACAGGAGGCCCCATGGACTATGATGTTTGCAGATGACATTGTGATATGTAGTGAGAGTAGGGACCAGGTTGAGGAGACCCTGGAGAGGTGGAGATATGCTTTAGAGAGGAGAGGAATGAAGGTTAGCAGTGCTAAAACAGAATATATGTGTGTAAATGAGAGGGAGGGTAGAGGAATGGTGAGGATGCAGGGAGTAGAGTTGGTAAAGGTGGATGAGTTTAAGTACTTGGGATCAACAGTTCAGAGTAATGATGAGTGTGGAAGAGAGGTGAAGAAGAGGGTATAGGCAGGGTGGAATAGGTGGAGAAGAGTGTCAGGAGTGATTTGTGACAGACTGGTACCAATAAGAGTGAAAGGGAAAGTCTACAAGAGGGTAGTGAGACCAGCTATGTTATATGGGTTGGTGGCTGTAGCATTGTCGAAAAGGCAGGATTCAGAGCTGGATGTGGCAGAGTTAAAGATGTTAAGATTTGCACTGGGTGTGACTAGGATGGTCAGGATTAGGAATCAGTATATTAGAGGGTCAGCTCAGGTTGGACAGTTTAGAGACAAAGCAAGAGAGGCAATATTGCATTGGTTTGGACATGTGCTGAGGAGGGATGCTGGGTATATTGGGAAAAGGATGCTAAGGATGGAGCTGCCAGGTAAGAGGAAAAGAGGAAGGCCTAAGATGAGGTTTATGGATGTGGTGAGAGAGGACATGCAGGCGGTTGGTGTGAAAGAGCATGATGCAGAGGACAGGAAGAAATGGAAACAGATGATCCGCTGTGGTGACCCCGAATGGGAACAGCCAAAAGAAGAAGATGATATATATATATATATATATATATGTATATGATCAGAGGAAGTTGCTAGGCTATTGGCCCTCAGGCCCTTATAAGCTTAGCCAAGAGTTTAGCCCATGTTCAGACAAGTCAGCACCTGATGCCCCTGTCCAGCAGGAACATGGGTGGAATTCCTGGGATGTATTTTCTGTTTCTCATCCAGTTATCCAGGTTGCGCTTAAAAGGGGTGAAGAGTTACTCTGCTTGACATAGAGAGAAAGTCTATTCCACAGATGAGGGAGTCTCTGGGAAACATATCTGCCCCACCAACAAGTCTTATAGATGTCACAGACCAGGTTGAGGCCATGAGTGCAGGTTACGCGAGTGGACCTTGGTTTGCGGATATGTAGCAATCCCATCAAGGCAGGGTCCGAGATCACCTTGTATGCCAAACAGAGGCCACCTTTGAGGAGTTTATATGAAACTGAGTAGAGAGACAGGGCTTTTAGCCTATCTGTGTATGGTAGATTTTTGAGGCCCTGGATTCTCCTGGTGAGGAACATTTGTGGTCTCTCCAGCTGCTGCATGTGCATTGTGAGGTACATGCTGAATGGGGCATTGTACTCAACAGTGGGCCTTATAAGAGAGGAATACAGGGATGTTATGACCTCCTTGTCCCTGGGTGTTCATAAGTGGTAGCAACAGAAGGTAGTCTGTGTACGTGATACAGTTGCTACACTGTCTCAGGATGCACATACCAACCAGACTGGCAGGAGAAACTGTAGGAAATTGTCCATCCATATTTGTCAGAATATGCAGAGAGGCCAGAGAGAGCAAAGGGGGTAAAGGGTGACAGGTCTAAGAGGAGTACTACTAGGTGATCACACACAAGTGCTACTAAAGGAAAATCTGTAGCTGGAATACCTCGCAATGGGTTAAAAACAGTGCAGCTGTGATGTGTGATGTGCAACCAAGCCCAAACCAGCTCAAATGCAGGGTTTAAATACCAGAAAAAATAGATGATTCCAGTAACACAACTTGAGCCAGAGAAGGTCCAGGCAGCCCTGCTACTCTTGCTAGCAGATGAGATAAGCCAGAAATACAGCAGGCAAACACACGATGACTGCTAGAAGCACAAAAGGCAAAAATAAACAGCTCTGGATGCAGCAAGCCTTGTATCCACACTATGCTACTCAATTTAAGGATGAGAACACAGTAAAACTCACAACAATCACAGATTAACCACTTAGACAAAAACAGAACTCACAGTATGAAAACATACAGTTAAACAGGAATGCAATTCAGTAAAATGCAGTTAAATAGTAATGAATTTCAGTAAATATCAGTGAAAAACAGTTAAACAGTAATGAAGTGCAGTTAATCAGCAAATTGCTTTAAAACAGTACAAATGTGATAAATTATCTCACAATCACAACAGTAAAAAATAGCTCAAGTAAAGCAGCAATTCATTAGAATACCATTATCAATTTAATTAGGCTATCAAATGCGGTTTACTAAATGCAGTTGAACACCTAAGCACAAGCAGCAAAAAGAAGTAGGAAAATGCACAATATTTTATTTTTAAGTAGAAAGTGAGGAAATAGAAGATAATTCAAGGTTAAGAAGCTAAAGGGGTGGACCTTCACAACTGCTCACACTGTACTCAGTGCATGGCCGGCCTTAGGCATAGGCCAACTAAGTGGTTGCCTAGGGCGCCGGTCTAGCAGGGGCACTTTTCCAGTATTTATTTGGTGTAGGTAATGTGTTGGGGGGCGCCGTGGAGCCGTTTTGCCTAGGGCACCAGTTGACCTAGGGCCGCTCCTGGTGGAATGAGCTGATGCAATGGGTGGACCTTCACAGCTGATTTCACTGTACTAAGTAGAATGAGCTGATGCAATGGGACTGGGGAGACTGCCCAATATCAGATTTATAATAGAGGTGGGTAACTCAAGAGCCACCAAGCTTCATGACCACAACAACAATTGGGTAAGTATGTGGGAATACAAGATCAGAATAGAGGTAATGATTCAATTCACTAAGCCTAAAAACAGTTGCACAGTTTAAACAGATATGCAGCAAATAATGTTTAGTTAATCAGAAGTGCAGGAAACAGTTGAAAATAAGCACTTATATTTTATAGTCTCACAGCAGGTTTTTGGAAAACAGCAGATCAAGGGCAGAAGGCCTAACTTACTGCAGCTTTGAGCAAACAAGCACAGACTGGTTTAAACACTGGCTATTTAAGGCAGAGAAACAGGAACCAGCCAAAGTTCAAATTATCCAATCAAAATCACCTTAAAACAGAGCCCTGAAGTGATATTTTCTTGCGATGTGGCTGATGTATTTACATCAAAATATTTTATTTGAATGTTTTAATTTACTAAATGTTTAAGCATTTTAAATTTCATCACATAATATATACCAAGTACCATTCCACATTATAGTCCAATAATTTCCGTCATGTTAAACTCGCAACAGGTTTAGAAAAAAAATTATGAAATATACTGTTTCACTCCCTCAAAATACATGGGAGCTTTATGTCCTTAAGTTGAGGTACCTGCAATATCATACTTTTTCAATGTTTGGTTTCGGCTTTCCTGAAATTTAGACATGATTCATGTATCTCACATATGTACCTCTTGCTATTCTCTTGTATAACTCTATAACAAGTATGGGCTTTTCTACTAATTATCAAGGTACAAGTCATAGAGGTACCAATTTTCCAAGCACAAATTAGCAAAATTAAGCTCCTTGTTTCCTTCCTATAGAAAATCAAATGTCTTTACATCCTAAATTTGCTTTCTTAAAATATATTCCTTCAAACAGAGGTTTCTTCTCTTCTGTAATACTAGCTCTTCCATTCCTTGCCCAGCAATACTTTCAAGTTTCAAAGATTCCTCTACTTTCTGCCCTCTAACAATATCTGTCGGTAGTAATACTTTTCCTCCCTGCTTTGTAACATTTCAAACTGCACTGACTTAGTGTGTGACTCTTCAATCTGCTGGTTTTAACCTTGACTATTGATGTATCCTGTTAGGCAACATTTTGATATATAGGCTTCCTACTCCTGCAGGCTGTGTTATTGCAGGCTGCTCTTTGCCTGCTGAGTGTAATATTCTGGTGTATAAATATTTTACTCAGGATTCCATTCTTACAGGATGCAATTTATTGTGCAATCTTTTTATTTTTGTTGTTTCTAGGCCAGCTCCCTTCTGCTGATTTTGGTTCTCAATCTCTGTTGGTCTGTGCCTGCTTTGCTCTGCCCCCTCCCCAGTCGTATAGTGAATAGGTGTATATTAAGCTGCTGTTCTCTTTCAATTGTTAGCTGCATTGACTTGTTACATTCTGACAATGGATTCGTCCTTCTCTCACATTTTCCACAGTGCTTCAAAATATGGAAAATATTATCCCAGTATGAGCTCATTAATCATGGGATGTAACAACTTACCAATTCCCACCATTATTTTAATTTACACACATATAAGGGGTACTCCACTTTTTGAGTGCTAGTAATCTTACATCCCATGGAACCCACGATAAAGGAAATTATGCTTTGAGAATCTAGCAGGGCTTGAACCACTCTCTCTTCTAAAATGTTTTTAACAGACTGTCACTTGTCTGTCTCAGATTTCTAGATTCACGTTGGCCACACCCCCATCAGTTGCATGGTCATTTTTTTTACCTATGTTTTCTGCTTGCACTACTCAAAACTGGTGGTAGCAATGTCTTGTTAGGACTATTTCATTCAAGGAACCTGTGACAGATTCACACAACCACCATAACATTTCTAGGGACACAGAGAAGACAAGTTATCCAAGAAGTATGACAAGAAAATTCCCTATTTTTAATTCTGGAGCACAATAAAGACACTGGCTCGCATGACCAAGGTATTGGCAGGTATTTTTGGCCCAGAGTTGAATGGCATCCCTTTGAGGCACCACTGTAAATCATGACTGCAGAAAAAGTATTAGCATAGTCAATCTCCTTTCAGTTTCCTAGCAAACAAGGTCTGGCCACTACTCAGGAAGGAGAACTACAGACGAATAAAAGTTGGCATGAGGCACTCTATTGTTATCTGGCAAAAGGATTCAAATAAATTTTTAGTCATACTAACAACCCCATAAAAATAGTAAAATGCCATTCAGGTCTTAAGTGGTCAAAACAGTGATTTGCTAAGTAAAATTGGGCAGGCAAAAATCCTTAATACTGGATGCAGACATAACTGTGACTTTTCATTATTCCTTGCCCCCCCCCCAAATAGATGGCTGAACATATACTTTCATTGTATTTCTAGCCTATATTTTTTAAATTGTGCAAAACCCCACACAAGTGGGCATGGATAACTCTTTTAGAAAAGATCTGATGAAGCACCAAAGCAAAAGTGCCACAAAAGTGACAAAATATTAAAGAAATGCAATGACATTTCAATTTTTAAGAACTTGATAAAAAAATTGTAAAGGGTGAATTACTTCTGGCAGTATCCTTTTTTCATTGGCAGCAATCCTAGCAAGGCATGCACCTATATTCTAATAAGGACCAGGAACCACACTCCAATCTACTTGCACCAGTCTATTCTCAAGTAGCTATCCAAGAACGCACTCCCATAAGTTGACCCCTAACGCTCACCCTTGCCTGTACTCTTAATAAATGTCACTGATCCTGCACTCTTAACTCAATCACATTAGTGCTTTTAATAAGCATTTTATAAGGACCTCATTGAGACTCCAGAGTAGTTTTTTTTTATTTTCTATTTATTTGAATTTTAAGCATTCAGCATTCAAAGTATTTTTCTTAAGTCAGGATGAGTACTATAGTGTAGGCAGAATTTTGCCAT